>NC_059181.1:143038698-143192433 GCF_019923935.1 Bubalus bubalis
ACCAATCGACTCTTAGAAACAGAGTTGAAATGATTTTAACTGCTAATTTCTCTAGGGAAACACACAAGAGGCTGTTCTCCATTCATAGAAATAACTTGCTACAAACAGGTCTTGATTCATAACGTGGCAAATGCTAGCTTCAAACATGTTCTGTCCTTTCACTACCCCGGGTGTGAGAGTTCCTCCAGAGACCTCCGCCTTTAGCCGAAATGTCCGTCCACCTGAGGAGCCTGCAGCAGACACCTGTGTCACTGGGCCTCCGGCACCATCCTGAAACGACTACGTGTTGTGGGCAGGTTGGATGCCCCAAGAACCGGAGCCTCGGGGTGTGGTCATGAGCCATGATCTAGAAGCTACCTCTACCTCTGTCCACACCATCTCCACCTCCCCGACCCGAGACAGGGGCCCCAGTGAGCAGTCTCCCAAATGACTGGTGTGCTTGAGCAAGATCACCTTCTTCTGAAGGTTTGGCAGTGGAGCGGCCGCTGAGGCACAGCAGGGCTCCACAGGGCACAGAGAAGGGCAGTCAGAGCATAGACGGGATGACTTCTCGACACACTTCAGCTGCAGTTCCCTTGCTGGCCGACCCCCTGGTCAACGGAAAGCAATGTGCTCTTTTTAAGGTGATCAACATCTGGGAAATGTTATTTGGGGTCCGAGTGGGGTTTTTCATTGTTATCGTTCTTAACTGGATCCAAGTGCTCTTATGGGTTTCTTGTATCTTGTTTATAATTCATGTAATTGAACTGAACTGAGTACGTCCTTGAAGGAAGGAAAAGTCATTCAGGTTTCTGGATCTGCCGTATCACCTTAGAACAATTCCACCCAGCAGAATTAGAAGTCAGGAGGCAAGTTATTTATATGCTGCTTTATTTCTGTAAGGATACACGGAACCGTTAGATGATCATTGCTAATGACAAAATGTAGAAATGAGGCATCGGCTTCTCTAACCACTCCTACGAGAATGTTAATATGCATCATCATTACATGTGTACTCTTGATATCATCTCATTATACTATGTAATATAACATTGTAGCTAGAATACAGTAATAGGGGATCCTGCGACTCAGGTGAGCACTGCGTGGAACTCTGGTTCTGCCTGTGGGCACAGTGGCCTCCATGCTCCCCTAGAGCCAGCTAAGCTCTGGAGGAACAGTCCTCAGAATCACAAGAGAAGGGAATTGGCAGGCCTGGTTAACACACCGACACAGAGCAGACAAGTACTATGTTACAAGGGATTCCACTCGTCACTGCTGGGAAATGTCATATCCGTGTCAATGACAGTTCTGGCGCCTGTTCACCTACCCCTCTTGAGTTTTATGGTTACTTCTGTAGGATGAATTCAAAACTGTAGGAACGTATAAGGGGGCTAAAATATTCTCATGCAAGTCTCCAAACCCATAAACTATGCTGCTATTAATTAAAACAAAGGAATTATTAATTAAAAAAAAAGATAAAAGGACAGCTGGGTTAGTTTTGTTAAGCTTCCAAAAGTATTCGCTGTGATGACGTTCTTCTGAAACAGGCTCGTTTTCTCAGATCTGCCTACATTTTCCAAATCACCTGCACATTCCATGCTTGAAAGTAGGAACGCTCAGAAAACACGCCACACAGGGAAATCAAACGTTGTAAACCATGCATTTCAGTAAGTTCTTTCTGCTCACAGAACAGGGTGAGCAGCTGAGTTGGAGCAGCCGCTGCAACTCTTGTGTCGTGTGATGACAATGTGGGTCCCAGCTGAGCCACAAGAGGTATCTCAGTGGGGCTTTATCTCTTAGGCTTCTTGCTTACATCACTAAGCAGCTACATGGTCAGCGCTTTTCTGCTCTATGATAAACATGCAGAAGAATCAATCTACCTAAGTATTTATTTCCTAATTGCAGCCATAGAGAAATAAACTTTGCTGCAGGCTTGCTTTTTGCTAAATCCTAATATGATCACTGTGTGCCCTTAACTCAAGTAGTAACTGTAAAATGGGAGAAAAGACAGAAGGAGCGACTCTGAAGAGGTGAAAGGCCGCTCTTGCCCTATGGGTGGTGCCAGGCAGAGGGCAAGGACACAAGGAACAAGACTCAAATTCCATTTTACAGGACAGGAGCCCCTGTCACTTTACAGCTTTTTGGCACAGTCGGGGCAATACACTTGATCCTGATGGAAAACAAAGCACTTGTTGGCCAGATTCACGGAGCATTTTTTGCAGTGGAAGCAGTAGTCGTGCCAGGATTGTCCTTCATAGGCCACCACACTGGAGCCTTTACCAAACCCTGTGGAGGAAACAGAAGCAGACAAGAGCGACAGCTGAGTGGACACAGGTGGCAGCCAGGCTGCCGCCTTGCCCATTCATGGAGCCGACAAGCACGCAGGCTGCATCCGCCTGGCGCCCGGCCCCCCGCTCCACCGCGCACTGTCCCCCACGCCGCCGGGACCTGAGAAGATGCCAGAGCTCCGCCGAGGGCCCCCTGCTCTCCAGAACCCACATCCCCAGCCACCGCCATCGCCCTGTGACTGACGCGCACCGACCTCCCAGCACAACCAGTTTCTTTGATTTAGGTCAGGGCCATGGCATCAAAGTGGCCACCAGGAGGCAAACTTGGGCTGTTTGTGGGGTGTGCACTTACCGGGCCTCGAGGAGCTGCTAAGCTTCGATTTTTTTCTATAAAGAACCACCACCCACGAGGGACAAGTCCTCTCTCCACCCGGATGCCTGCCCCGGAGGTTGGCGCTGGGAAACAGGGTGAGAGGCAAGCGTTTCCCGTGGCACACTGGGGGCTTCCTAGCTTTAGAGACTGGGTGGCTCACTCTTGACACAGTCCTTTTCCCTGAGGATGGCAAAAGTCTTCTCAAATGTACATTTCAAGGCTCCCCGGGAGATGGGAAAATTGGAGGCGGGGGGGAGAGGGCCCAGGGCACGTGGACCGCGGCCGCGAGATGAGGAATGAAGTGATTAGCTCGGCTCCTGATCGCAAAAGAACTGCCCACCAGCACCTCTGAGCTAGCCTTCCGCTACGGGGTGTTCTCATCCCAGCTTCTCACGCTCTGGCCTCCCCCCTCCCCGCCTCCCCCACCCAAGCTCACCGTGCTCCTCTCCCCCGCCTCCCCCCAGCACCCCCCGCTCCGCGCAGTGCCTGCCCGTGGCCGTGGGTCCTAGGCTCGTGATCTCCGGCAGCAGCGTAAGTCAGCAGTAGTCGTGAGTGTTCTGTGTTGCAAAGGCTAACCTGGCCTGGGGGAGAATCCAAACTACTTGGGGGCCTTTGGGACCACAATGGCAGGGGGAGAGGGGCATTCTTTCGGGCCTTTGTGGATGAAACCGACGACGTAGGAAAATGAGAGATGGTTACCATGCGCAAAACCTAGCCTGGCAGACTTAGCAAGGACTCTTTAGCCTACCAGTGATTGGGTTCTTGCATCCAGCACACTTCTTGGCCACAAAGTTCTTGTAGCAATCCACGCAGTAATACTGGTCCTCCACAGCGGTGAAACGCTGCCCAGCCAGCTTCTTAGAGCAGGTAACACACACAAAGCACTCGGCATGCCAGGGCTGATCCTGGTAAGTGATTCCTCCAGATGTGATGGCCTAGACCAGGGAGTGTAGCACCGGATTCAGATTCAACAACCATTTTGTTGAATGCCTACTACGTGCCAGGCACTGTGCTGGGCGCTCTGGTTTATAGTATCTCATTGAATCACCACAACGGCCATGAGAGGCAGGTGCTATTATTATCCGCCAGTTACAGATGAAGACACTGAGGCTCAGAGAAGATGAGCCCCTGTGCAAGGTTACTACATAGCAACTGGGTGCAGGAGGCCGGCCTCCAGAGCCAGCGTGCCCTTGGACAGCCTCCCTTGGCCTGGGCGCTGCTTTCTACTACCACAGTCTCCTCATCTGTAAAACGAGAATGACAATTCCTACGTCACAGGGCTGTCGTGAGGATGGAATGGGAGAGTGTGTGTGCCAGTGCTCTGCAAACTGTCAAACACTGCTAGAACTCCCTTGACACGCACCTTGTTGCATTTCACGCAGTGCTTGGCAAACTTGGCCTCATGGCAAGTCACGCAGTAGAAGTCCTCCCCTTTAGGGAAGAAGCTTCCTGTCCCAATGACTTGCTTGCAGTTGCTGCAGGTGAAGCAGTCTTTGTGCCAGACAGTGCCCTTGTATTCCACGTTCTGATCTCCTGTGGGGGGGGGGAAGCGAAGGGGTAGCCCCACTGGCAGTGCCCTGCAGGGGGCTGCATCCACTCGGGGTGCGGCCTGGGCCCTCCAGAGTGGATGGAATGCAGGCCCTGCAGTGCTTGGCCCCATGCGGGGAGTTCTCCACCATGTCCTGCATGTGGTCATGCCCACCCAGACTCGCAGGAAGGGAACCCCGGCCGTAGTGATTTAGGGTCAGATGCCTGAATCCCCACTCCCCCACCCCCATGGCCTTTGTGGATACAGAGATGCAATGTGACCCGGAATTACACCTTAAGGAAGAAGCATGCTTCGATCACTTACTATCCCAAATGAGAAAGCGCTACATACTTTTCACTTCCTTCTCTTGCCACAGACAGTTCTCTCCAGTGTTCTTTTAGCTGCCAGGTGTGTGCGTGTGTGCAAGCATATATGTGTACACATATATTCAGGTATATATATGCGTGCATATATACGCTGAACTCCAGCATCAGCTCCCCGCGGCTCCAGCCCCATCCCCGCAAGCAACCCCTTGCCACGTCTGCCCTCAGGGCCTCCTCCCTGGCTGCCCCGGGGCTGAGTGTGGCTGGTACCTGCTACAATGGGCTTGAGGCAGCCCTTGCACTTGGGGTTGTCCTCCCGAGTGGTGCACTTGTTGCACAGGATCTTGTTGTCCTTGGCCACGAAGGTCTCACTGGCCAAGGGCTGGAGGCACTTAGAGCAGCGGAAGCAGGTGTCGTGCCAGTAGCGGTTCTTGTAGTGCACCTCCTGGGAACCGAGCAGTAGCCGGGCATGGTAAGCAAGACCTCCCACAAGACCACACAGTCCCCCCGCCCCCCTGCCCAGAGCCCAAGCAGAAGGGCCAGGGCCCCATCCACATCCCCCCCCGGCCCCGCCCGCCTGCCCCCCACAGCCGCCACTGCCTTGGAGTCGGCGCCGATGGGCTTGCGGCACTCCACACACGTGTTGGCGCAGAACTTGTCGAAGCACTTGAGGCAGCAGTGGTGGCCGTCCTTCTGCACGTACTTCTTCCCCTGCAGGTTGTCTCTGCAGTAGTGGCAGTTGAACTTCTCAGCCACGGTGCCTACTTTATAGCTGGAAGGACCTGTGAGGGGTGAACGGGAGGGACAAAGAGCCAAGGGTTAGGCTGGAGAGTGTGCCTGAGGGGCTCCAGGGAGGCCACCCCGGGACCCAGGCAACAGGCACCTCACCAAGATACCCGCGACAAAAGCATCCTGCCATGAGTCCCTGGCACCCTGAAGGGGGGGTGCGGTTGGTGAGCGAGGGCAGGGCTGGGATGGGCAGGCTGGAGAGGGGAGGCTGGTCTACACCAAAGGACATGCTGCTCTGGGTCGAGTCTGCAGGTGGCAGCTCGTGGGCTCCCCCTTCACAGGAAGGAGGTGCCCAGATCCTCACTAGAGACCCAACCAGGAGCCCCGTCACCCTCCCCAACTTTCTCAGCACAGAGAGTATCATCTGGAGGCCCCACTCTCCTGGCTACAAAGCTCAGTTCCTCTGAACAAAAACTTACTGCTGACTCTGGACCACGCTAGGCATGGAAGCAATACTTAGTCATTTGGTTTAAATGTCTGCATTTATTTTAAACATGCCAGAGCACTTTTTAATCCCTACAAAGATCCTAAAGAATTATTACAAGCTACTTGACTAACTTTTGAAGCCCAAGCATTCAGGCAAAAGAGGACTTATTAAAATGGCATCTCCATAGGTACCAGCCAGTTTTGCAAGTGAAAACGATCTGTCACAGTGACGTTTGGTTTTGAGATGAGCCAAAATCAAATTCCCCTTCATTAGAGCATGAGAAGATCAATATGGTTAATAAACTATACGATTTAGGACATTTGCTTTTTTAAAAAAAAATTGCAACTGTAAAGTATAATGACTTTATGCAGAGTAGCGAAAGTGTTAGTCGCTCAGTCGTGTCCAACTCTTTGTGACCCCATGGACTGTAGCCCGCCAGGCTCCTCTGTCCGTGGGATTTCCCAGGCAAGGATACTAGAATGGGTTGCCATTTCCTTCTCCAAAGTAGCAACAAACATCTGGAAGGAAATGAACAATACAGCCATTTTTTAATCACGCCAAAGGAAACGTAACACTTAGGTATAAATCTAACAAAATGTGTATAGGATATCAGTGCTGAAAATTTTAAAATGAAGATGCAAGAAATCAAGGATTTAAATAAATGGAGAGACACACCTTGTTCATGGATTGGAAGACCCAACATAGTAAAGATGTCAATTCTTCCCAAATTGATCTGTAGATTTAAATGCAATTCCTGTCAAAATCCCAGCAAGATGTTTTATACCTATAGACAAGATTATTCCAAAACATATATGGAAAGGCAAAGGAACTAGAATAGCTAAATCAGTTCTGAAAAAGAATAAAGTGGAATGGATTACCCTACCTAATGTTAAGACTTAACTATGCCTACAGTAATCCAGGCAGTATATCAGTAGTTCCTCCTTGAATATGTGCCACTAGATCTATGCAACCTTGAATCTTGACTATCAAAAACATAGTTGGGTCACAGTGTGTGAAAAATAGACTCATAGATCAATGGAATCGAATAAGGATCCTAGACTAGATGAATGCAAATAGGTTCAATTGATTTTTTATGAAGACCCAAAAGTGATCCAATAGAGAAAGAAAAGCATTTCCCAATAAAGGAGGCTAGAATCATTAGACATCCATATATAAAACCAAAATGACCCTCAACCTAAACCTTACACCATTTACAAAAATTAACTTCAAATGATAACAGATTTAAATAAAAACAAAATTAATTTTAAAAATTCAGAAGAAATCATAGGACAAAATCTTTGATATCTAGGGCTAGAGAAAGAGTTCTTAGGACATGATGCTAAAACCTTGATTCATAAAATTTTTTGAAATTAATAAATTAGACATTATACAAATTAAAACTTTTCCCTGGCAAGATCCATTAAGAGAGTGAAAAGATCAGGTAGAGACTGGGAGAAATTATTTATAAGATGGGTTCACTTCCTGAGGCTGCCATAACAAATCATCATAAATTTGGTGGTTTAAAACAGCAGAAATGTGTTCCCTCACAGTTCTGCAGGCCAGAACTCAAATATCAGAGAAAGGTATCAGCCTTTCTCTGAAGGCTGTAAGCAAAGAACTCTTCCTTGCCTCTTCCTAATTTCTCATGGCTGCTGGCAAATCCTTGTCATTCCTTGGCTGCAGATGCATTGCTCTAATTCCAGCTTCCTTTGCCACATGGTGTTCTCCTTAAGTGTCTGGGCCCAAATTTTCCTCTTTTTATGAGGACATCAGCCATTGGATTAGGGTCTGTCCTCCTCCAGTATGACTTCATTTTACCTTGATTATATCTGCAAAGATCCTATTTCCAAATAAGCTCACTGTCATAGGTACTGGAGTTTGGGGGGAACACAATTAAACCCACAACTTAAATCATATATTCAACACAAGCTCTGTATTCATTATATAAAAAGAACTCTCAAAACTCAACAGTAAAAACACAAATCCATCCAATCATAAAACAGGTAAAAAAACATCAGCAGATATTTCACCAAAGAGAAGATGTGTGGCAAATAAGCATAGGAACAAATGTTAAATGTCATTAGCTACTGGGGAAATGCAAATTAGAACCACCAAGAGTTGTTACTACACACTTATTAGAACAGTTAAAAATTAGTGATAATACGTGGTGAGGATGTGGAAAAACTGTATCACTCATGTACCACTGGTGGGAATGTAAAATGGTACAGACACTCGGGAAAAAAGTTTGGCAATTTCTTATCATTTTAAATGTATACTTACCATATGACCCAGCAATCACACTCTTGGGGATAAAGAAATGGAAACTTAGGTCCACACAAAAAGTGTTCACTATTGTTCATAGCAGTTTTACTTGAAATAGCCAAACACTGATAATAATTCAAATACTCTTCAGTGAGTGATGGTTGCACAAACTCTGGTATATGGTGGAATACAGTAAAAAAAAAAAAAAAAGAAAGAAAGAAAGAAATGAGCTATTGACACATGCAACAATTTGAATGGATCTCAATGGCATCATGCTTAGTGAAAAAAATTATTCTCAAAAGGTTATATACCGTATGACTCCATTTATACAATACTTTAAAATGACAAAACCTCAGAGACGCAGAACAGATCAGTGGTTGCCATCGGAGAGGGATGGGGGTTAGGTGCAAATCCAAAGACACAGCACCAGGGAGTTACTTTGTGGTAATGGAAACAGTTCTGTGTCTTGATTGTGGTAGTGGTTATACAAACCTATACTTGGGATAAAATTACATAGAGCTATATACACATAAGTGAATGCAGTTTTAAAAATTGTGGAAAATGAATAAAGTCTTCAGTTAACAATATTATACCAATGTCAATTTTCTGATTTTGATATTGTATTACAGTTATATAAGAATGTTGCCATTGGGGGAAGCTGAGGGCAGCGTGTGCAGATCTTTCTACTATTTCTGCAACTTCCTGTGTGTCTATAATGATTTCAAAGCTTTGTTAATCGTCTGAATGCCAGGTGTGTGGATTCCATTAAATTATTTTTATCATCTTTGCAGGATCATCAGAGTTATTATAAGCTCTGTGTAGTAATAATAACAATTTATCAAGCACTTAGTATGTGTGAGCTACTGTGCTAAGCATTTTACATTCTGATTTGATTCATGCTCTAGCCAGAAGAAATAGGTAGCATCATGTCACCTACCTTTTATAGATCAGGAAACTTAAAATTGGAGAAGTTCTGTAATTTGCCCCACGTCACAGGGCCTTAAGTGGCAGAACAAAGGCTTGAATATGGATCCATCTGACTCCAAAAGTGTGTGATGAAAAACACAATGCCATAATGACTCCAAAATGAGGCATATGTCAGTTGCCTTAGTGTCTGGAACACGACCGATATCCCGTGACCTGCAGGCTTTGACTATCATCATCTTCACCATCACAGATGACCCCAACTTACAATGGTTCAACTTTAGGAAGGTGTAAAAGCGATATGCATTCAGTAGAAATCTGACTTCAAATTTGGAGTTCAATCTTTTCCCAGATTAAGGATATGTGGCAGGAGACTCTCTGTGACGCTGAGCAGGGGCAGCCACCACAACTCCTCTTCAGCCACATGACCAAGAGGGTAAACAACCAATATACTTATAGCCACTCTGTACCCAGACAACCATTCTGTTTTTCACTTTCAGGATAGTATTCAATACATTTGAAAAAAATCATTTAATTATTTTTTAGGGGGCACCACTTCGAGTAGCTTATGGGATCTTAGTTCCCCAACCGGAAATTGAACCCGCACCCTCGGCTGTGAAAGTGTAGAGTTCTAACCACTGGATACCAGGGAATTCCCAGAATTCAGTGAATTACAGGAGCTACTCCAATTTTATTATCAAAGAGGCTTTGTGTTAGATGATTTTGCCCATCTGCAGGCTAACATAAATGTTCTGAGCATGTTTAAGGTAGTAGGCTATGGCATTCTGTAGGCTAGGTGCATTAAATGCATTTGGACTTACTGATTTTTTTAAACTGATGATGTGCTTATCGGGATGCAACGCCAGTGTAAATGGAGGAAAATACGTATTTACTAATTGTGGTCTTACCTTTAATATTGAGAAACATCTGGTCCTTATGCTTAGGGCAATGCGAATAGGGCCATAAGAAAGAAGTCAGATTCTCATCTGTAAAAATCATCAAAATAACGACCTCACACGGTTATTGTGAATTTTGTGTAAAATTAAAGGTGATAATATACATGAAGAGTGCTTTGTAAACAGCAAAGCTCCTCTGATGCTAGCTGCATTCTCTTTTATTCTATTACTTTACCTAGAGATTGGCAGCTAAAAAGCTTTTTGCCTCTCAGCCATGCCACAATCCACAAGCTCATCACCCTGCTCTCTCGCTGTGTGTTTCTATGGCATCACCATAGTTTCTAGACTCTCTTACAGAAATATTAGGTGAAAGGCAGTTTAACGGAAGGAATCGGTGAATGCAATTCAGAGAACTCCATCCTCTCCAGCTTGAAGCAGAGTTTAGCTGAGCAGCAGGTCACATATCCACTGTTTTTCCATTCATTGCTTCCAGATTCCTTTTGCAAAGCTTAAAGGGATGAACTTAGAGTTTTAAAAATTATTATTTTATTGAATTATAATTGCTGTACAACATTATCTAGGTTAGAGGTGTACACTATAGTGACTCACAATTTTTAACTGTTATACTCCATTTATAATTAATGTAAAATATTGGCTATATTCCTTGTGTTGTAAAATCTATCCTTGTAGCTTCTATTATACCTTAAACTAATGCAAGCATGCATGCTAAGTCACTTCAGTCATGTCTGACTCTTTGTGTTCCTATGGACCATAGCCCACCAGGCTCCTCTATCCATGGGATTCTCCAGGCAAGAATACTGCAGTGGGTTGCCATGCCCTCCTCCAGGGGATCTTCCCAACCCAGGGATTGAACACAGGTGTCTTTATGTCTTCTGCATTGGCAGGCGGGTTCTTTACCACTAGCACCATCTGGGAAACCTAATGGTTTATACCAAATAGAGTTATTTTTGAGGGTTTCAATAATTGATAGGTTTCCCCCAAATCATCTTTCCTCCTAGTGTAGAATTTCACAGTTGTCCCTCTACATCAGGGGTTGGTTCACTATGACCAGTGAGTCGAATATGGCCTCCCATTTGTTTTTGTATGCTCCTTGAGCTAAGTGTTTTTGTCTTTACTTTTTTTAGGACTTCCCTGGTGGCTCAGACTGTAAAGCGTCAGCCTACATACAATGCGGGAGACCCGGGTTCCATCCCTGGGTCAGGAAGGTCCTCTGGAGAAGGAAATGGCAACCCACTCCAGTACTCTTGCCTGGAGAATCCCACAGATGGAGGAGCGTGGTAGGCTATAGCCCATGGTGTCACAAAGAGTTGGACACGACTGAGCGACTTCACTCACTCACTTTACTTTTTTTATAGCTTGAGTAAAAAGTAAAACATAATAGAATATTTCACAACATAAAAATTACATGAAATTCACAC
Source organism: Bubalus bubalis (assembly GCF_019923935.1). Taxonomy (NCBI): domain Eukaryota; kingdom Metazoa; phylum Chordata; class Mammalia; order Artiodactyla; family Bovidae; genus Bubalus; species Bubalus bubalis. The sequence continues at coordinate 143,049,927 of NC_059181.1, forward strand.
TTCAGTATCCATAAATAGACTTTCATTGGAACGTAGATACTCTCATGGTTCAGACAGAATTGAATAGGTGTAAACGGAAAATATTTCCTAGCTGGCCCTTCACAAATGAAGCTTGCTGACCCCTGCTCTACATGATAAGAATATCAATCATCTTATCTTCGAAACAGAAACAGACTCACAGACATAGACAACAGACTTGTGGTTGCCAAGGGGCGGGTGGTGATGGAGGAGGCATAGATTGGGAGTCTGGGATTAGCAGATGCAAACTATCACATGTAGGATGGATAAACAACAAGGTCCTACTGTATAGCACAGGGAACTATATTCAATATCCTGCGACGAACCATAATGGAGAGGAATAGGAAAAAGAATGTATAACTAAATCACTTTGCTACACAGCAGAAATTAACACAGCATTGTGAAACAACTATACTTCAATAAAATAAATTCTAAAAAGAAGAACATTGATGATTCGTATTTCCAACCAAATCTATCTCCCACACTGTATCACAAGCCTTTTATAGGGAAAGACCCCTTTTTTTCTCTCTCTTTGTATCCCACAAGTTGCCTGGCGCAGTGTTTTACTCATAATAGACAATTGATGAGTGTTTTTTTAAACAACAGAACTGGATCAGATTTCCATTGCATCTGGGTTTCTGAAGTGTCACCAGGCAGAATTCTTTATACTCAAGCCATTCCATTTCAGTGCCTGAGGTCAGTTGTAGAGATGCTACGGGTAAAATAATATTACAATCAATAGCAGAAGGAGTCGAGAATGATAGTTCTGTTTCAGTGTCTGTTGTTTTTTACTCTTGGAGAGGACTTTCTCAATATAGACGTTCTCAGAAAACCCCAAAACCATAACAAAGATGGATACATTAGACTACACAATAATAAAGAATGTATGTATGGCAAAACCACCTAAACGAAGTAAAGAGATAAATGAACTGAGGAGAAGAATTAATATCAGATAAAGAACAAAGTTCCCCAAATGAACAGCTTTCACAAATCAATAGGAAAAAAGACCAACAAGCCTTAGAAAAATAGATGAAGATGAACACACAGTTCACAGAAGAGCAAATAAAAATAGCTGTTGACATATGAAAAGATGCTCAAAGGGGTCCTAAGAGCAACCCTGGGTCATGGCTAGTTCTTGCCCTTGGGAGGCAGTGGAACCTGTGAGAAGTCCAGCACGAATCCACCCTTGCCCATCATCATCGCTCAGGGCACTGGCATTTCATTCAGCAGTCCTTACCACGCACCTGCTGCAAAACAGACTGTGCGCACAGTACTTAAGTGCTTATCTTTTTTTTTTTCTAAATTGAAGTAGCATTCATACCCAGCACCTATCAAAATTAAGAATATTTTCATTGCCCTGGAAAAATATCTTATACTTCTTATACTTCTTTCCAGTCTATCTCTGCCCCAGACCTTTATTTTGATTTCTATCATCATGGATTAGTTTCACCTCTTGGAGAACTTCATATAAATGGAATCATATAGAAAAAAAGAAGGTGCTCAGCTTCAGTAATAATAAGAGAAATGCAAATGTAAACACCATGATATAATTTTTGCTGCCTGTAACACTGACAAAGCTTAATGACACAGTTCATTCTTGAAAGTGTGGGGAAGTAAGCGCTCTCATGCATTGTTGATAGAAGCATACATTTTCTCTGTATAAAAATACTCATGCCTTAAAAAACAGGAAATAAAATATATATACCTTTTGGCCAAACCGTTTCACTTCTAGGAATTTATTCTGCAGATATACTCAAACATGTGTTAAATGATTTACACACAAGGTTAGTCATCACAGCATTTTAAAAATAAAAGCAACATATTAGAAACAAGAAAAATACAAATCAATAGGTGACTGGGTAAGTAAATGATATTACATCTATAAATAGAATACTCTGCAGTCATAAAAAGAATAAGGAAGGATTTACATAAATGAAAATGATAGAATTTTCAATGTATGTATACCCTCTTGTAAATTTTGAATTTATAGCATGTAATGCATTACTTATACAAAGGAAAATTTAATTTTTTAAAATGTATCCATTTCTCGTTTCTTGATGGTGGATATTCGGGGTTTGTTTCATTGTTATTCCTTAGACGTATGCTAGACATTTCTATCTGTTCAGTAGTTAATAAAACTTATCAAACATGAATGTTTATTTTGAAGGGTAAGGATTTGTCAATTTAGGGAAGACTTTTTAGGCCATTGGTCATGAATGGGAAAATTTGAGTCTGGGACTTTGTAATGAAAATCAAGGTTTGTGGAAATAAAAACGCATTTTCATTTCGTCACAGGCACTGATGGTGATGACTATAGGCAAAACTGCTCACTTATAGTGAATCATTAATTTTGACAATAGACGTGTAAATAGGAACATAAATAGAATTTCCAATTATTCTCCAATGCCAAATGCGTCAGATAGGATTTAGTCATGACATTTATAATGAGGGGTATTTCTTCCTTATTTTCTGTGCCCTGTTCTGTGCAGTCTAGTATTGATCATGAGACAATGAAGGACTCTGTCTTTCTTCAGGTGTGTTTTGGTTTGTTATCCTTCCAGACAAATGTCAAACAAATTGGGATTTTTTTAATGGTTACTTCATAAACTAACCAAATGAGGAAAATTCTTTCTTCTCCGAGTGTATTGTTTCTAGGGATGAGATTTGATTGAAAGTTCATCCATATGCATATAAAATTAAGAGTTATAATAGCAATTAATTTTGCTTATACTAACTACTGGGTCTGAACATCCTCAAAGTCCCATGTAAGTCTTTAGTACCCAAATAACATACCCTATGATTTTAAAACTCCGGGAGTAGTCAAGTCAATGCTTTCCAATGACACTAACAATATCACTCTCTAGTTCAAGTGTTACTGCTTATTGGCTGTTCTGTCTCCTCCACTGGCTTGGGAGCACTGTAAAGGCTGGAATCATCTATCTTTTCATCTTTTTAGCTTCCTTCTGTAGATTCTCATAATCATGGCAACCCACTCCAGTGTTCTTGCCTGGAGAATCCCAGGGTCGGGGGAGCCTGGTGGGCTGCCGTCTATGGGGTCGCACAGAGTCGGGCATGACTGAAGCGACTTAGCAGCAGCAGCAGCATGTTAATAGATGCGGTCCTCCCATAAACTTTGTAAAAAAGAAATAAGCAAAAGTAACCTTATTATAATATGACAAATATTATTTACTGTAATCAAAAAAAGTATCACTTTAAATAACAAAACTTAAAAATCACTTCAATTAAATCAGGAAGCTTATGGTGATAACTATCAAAAGTATTATTTAACATTGTAGTTTTCAGCAATAAGAAAAGAAAATTATTAGACAACATTTTTATACTAACATGATTTTCAGCCTAGGTAATCTAAGATATTCCCATCAACTACTAGAATTAATAAAAAATATTATGAAATTCACATACATAAGAAAGAGGTACCAAAAATACACAGTTCTCTCTTGTAGAAAAAATAATCTAGAAATTAAAATATATACATCTGTGTTTTCCTCCTTTTCCAATACAATGTTGAAAAACTCTAATGTATTAAATCTACTTACTAAACAATTCAATGCTACAATTGGTATCTTTGGAACTAATTATGTCTCTTTACAAAAATCTTAGTACAAAAAAGATCTTCACAACCCAGATAATCATGATGGTGTGATCACTCACCTAGAGCCAGACATCCTGGAATGTGAAGTCAAGTGGGCCTTAGGAAGCATCACTAAGAACAAAGCTAGTGGAGGTGATGGAATTCCAGTTGAGCTCTTTCAAATCCTGAAAGATGATGCTGTGAAAGTGCTGCACTCAATATGCCAGCAAATTTGGAAAACTCAGTAGTGGCCACAGGACTGGAAAAGGTCAGTTTTCATTCCAATCCCAAAGAAAGGCAATGCCAAAGAATGCTCAAACTACCGCACAATTGCACTCATCTCACACGCTAGTAAAGTGATGCTTAAAATTCTCTAAGCCAGGCTTCAGCAATACATGAACTGTGAACTTCCAGATGTTCAAGCTGGTTTTAGAAAAGGCAGAGGAATCAGAGATCAAATTGCCAACATCCACTAGATCATCGAAAGAGCAAGAGAATTCCAGAAAAACATCTATTTCTGCTTTATTGACTATGCCAAAGCCTTTGACTGTGTGGATCACAATAAACTGGAAAATTCTTCAAGAGATGGGCATACCAGACCACCTGACCTGCCTCTTGAGAAACCTGTATGCAGATCAGAAAGCAACAGTTAGAACTGGACATGGAACAACAGACTGGTTCCAAATAGGAAAAGGAGTACGTCAAGGCTGTATATTGTCACCCTGCTTATTTAACTTCTATGCAGAGTACATCATGAGAAACACTGGACTGGAAGAAGCACAAGCTGGAATCAAGATTGCCGGGAGAAATATCAATAACCTCAGATATGCAGATGATACCACCCTTATGGCAGAAAGTGAAGAAGAAGTAAAGAGCCTCTTGATGAAAGCAAAAGAGGAGAGTGAAAATGTTGGCTTAATGATACTGGATGCTTGGGGCTGGTGCACTGGGATGACCCAGAGGGATGGTATGGGGAGGGAGGAGGGAGAGGAGTTCAGGATAGGGAACACGTGTATACCTGCAGTGGATTCATGTTGATGTATGGCAAAACCAATACAATATTGTAAAGTAATTAGCCTCCAATTAAAATAAATAAATTTATATTAAAAAAATAAAAATGATAAAAATAAACTCCAAAAAAAAGTTGGCTTAAAGCTCAACATTCAGAAAACTAAGATCATGGCATCCGGTCCCAAAACCTCATGGCAATTAGATGGGGAAACAGTGGCTGATTTTATTTTTATGGGCTCCAAAATCACTGCAGATGGTGATTGCAGCCATGAAATTAAAAGACACTTACTCCTTGGAAGGAAAGTTATGACCAACCTAGATAGCATATTCAAAAGCAGAGACATTACTTTGCCAACAAAGGTCCGTCTAGTCAAGGCTATGGTTTTTCCAGTGGTCATGTATGGATGTCTGAGTTGGACTATAAGGAAAGCTGAGTGCTGAAGAATTGATACTTTTGAACTATGGTGTTGGAGAAGACTCTTGAGAGTCCCTTGGACTGCAAGGAGATCCAACCAGTCCATCCTAAAGGAGATCAGTCCTGGGTGTTCATTGGAAGGACTGAGGTTGAAGCTGAAACTCCAGTACTTTGGCCACCTGATGCGAAGACCTGACTCATTTGAAAAGACCCTGATACTGGGAAAGATTGAGGGCAGGAGGAGAAGGGGATGACAGAGGATGAGCTGGTTGGATGGCATCACCAACTCAGTGGACATGGGTTTGGGTGGACTCCAGGAGTTGGTGATGGACAAGGAGGCCTAGCATGCTGCGGTTCATGGGGTTACAAAGAGTCGGACACAACTGAGCGACTGAACTGAACTGAACTGAAGTACAAAGATATTAATCTGTAAAGCAATTATCCTTCAATTAAAAAATAAATAAACTTTTGAAAAAGATAATAAAGCACCATAGATCTCTGGATGCCAATATAAGCTCTGCATTGCTAAGGAGGTATAATTTCGACCGGCAGTCTTGATTCCAACTTGTGGTTCACCCAGCCCAGCATTTTGCATGATGTACTCTGCATATAAGTTAAATAAGCAGGGTGAAAATACACAGCCTTGACATGCTCCTTTCCCGATTTGGAACCAGTCTGTTGTTCCATGTCGCTTCTTGACCTGTATACAGATTTCTCAGGAGGTGGGTAAGGTAGTCTGATCTTCTCATCTCTTGAAAAATTTTCCACAGTTTGTTGTGATCCACACAGTCAAAGGCTTTGGCATAGTCAACAAAGCAGAGTAGATGTTTTTTCTGGAATTCTCTTGCTTTTTCTATGATCCAACAGATGCTGGCAATTTGATCTCTGGTTCCTCTGCCTTTTCTAAATCTAGCTTGAACATCTGGAAGTTCTTGGTTCACATATTGTTGAAGCCTGGCTTGGAAAATTTTGAGCATTATTTTGCTAGCATGTGAGATGAGTACAATTGTGAGGTAGTTTGAGCATTCTTTGGCATTGCCTTTCTTTGAGATTGGAATGAAGACTGACCTTTTCCAGTCCTGTGGCCACTGCTGAGTTTTCCAAATTTCCTGTCATATTGAGTGCAGCATATTTCACAGCATCATCTTTTAGGATTTGAAATAGCTCAGCTGGAATTCCATCACCTCCACTAGCTTTGTTCGGAGTGATGCTTCCTAAGGCCCACTTGACTTTGCATTCTAGCTTGTCTGGCTCCAGGTGAGTGATCACACCATCGTGGTAATCTGAGTGATTAAGATCTTTTCTGTATAGTTCTTCTGTGTGTTCGTTCTTGCCACCTCTTCTTAATATCTTCTGCTTCTGTTAGGTCCATACCTTTACTGTCCTTTATTGAGCGCATCTTTGCATGAAATGTACCCTTGGTATCTCTAATTTCCTTGAAGAGAGATCTAGTCTTTCCCATTTTATTGTTTTCCTCTACTTCTTTGCATTGTTCACTTAGGAAGGCTTTCTTATCTCTCCTTGCTATTCTTTGGAACTCTGCATTCAGAGGGGCATATCTTTCCTTTTCTCTTTTGCCTTTCTCTTCTCTTCTTTTCTCAGCTATTTGTGGGCCTCCTCAGACAGTCGTTTTGCCTTTTGGCACTAGCCATTTTGCCCTTTTGCCTTTTTCCATCTCCTATGGATCCAACACGTTTTCTGAATGCTAAATCTTGTTTGAATAGGCAAGGGGTGGGGAATAGCTGAGCTGTTCATGTCAGTTAGAATTACAGGAAAGCAACCAATGAGAACTATTCACGCTAAATTCCTTCCTGGCTTCTTCTCTAGGGTGGCAGAATGGTGACAGTTATAAGACGTGGTGTGAAACGGAGTATGTCTGAACCAGCACCCTCTCACGTCTTTCAGGTGTTTTCCCTGGCCCTTAAACAATCTGACTACATCCTAGAGGTCAACGTCCAAACTATGGAGATAGACTCCCTGGTTCAAACCCCAGTTCTGCCGCTTACTAGCTGTGCAAATTCTGGCAAATTACATAATCTCTTTGTGCCTCTGCATCCTCATCTGTTAAGTGGGAATAATGATAAAACCTTTCCCATAGAGATATTGTGAAGATTAGAGGTTGTTGCTGTTGTTTAGTTGCTCAGTCATGTCTGAATCTTTGCAACCCCATGCTCCACTGTCCATGGGATTTTCCAGGCAGGAATACTGGAGCGTGTTACCATTTCCTTCTCCGGGAGATCTTCCCCAACCAGGGGTCAAACCCACATCTCCTGCATTGGCAGGTGGATTCTTTGTCTCTGAGCCACCAAGGAAGCCCTGAAGATTCAAGCTGAGATTAAATGAGACGCTTTGAACCATGTTGGGCACATGGAACACTACCTCAGTGTTGGCTATTGTATCTATGTGTATTTGTTGGGTTTGTAACTTGAGAAAGAGAAGGATAAAAGCTGACAGGTTCACTACTATAGATCTAGCATTTAGCACAGCACAGCAGCAGCTGCTCAGTAAATATATGTGAACCAGTGTCTCACCATAGAGGTCCAAAGCTTGATTCACAGAGCAATACAGACAGAAAAAGAAATGCCCACCCCAAAACCAGTGAGGCAATGCTTAATTCCTTACTTATGATAATAGCAGAATTTTGGTCCCTAATACTTGTATAACAGAATTAGACAGACATAGGCTTGAAAGAGAGACATCAAGGACAATGGCAGATATACTTACACCAACCAACCAGACAAAATTTAAGGATATAATTGGGAAGGTATATGTTGAAGACTTTGACTAGAGCAAAATACACGTGGACTGCCTCCAGGCGCATTCAAGTCAAAGACACGAGCAGAAATAATGAAGTACCACAGCAGCTGTGATACAAAGGCCCGCTTTCTGAAATGATGACGACCAGGAATTGACTAGAAATACCGGGTTTAGCATCAGTAGTGCTGTGTACAAGGTGATCAGGATTTTAGAAGGATGATCTTTCAGAAGTTTGCTAAAGGAAAAGGCGCAGTGTGAGGCAGGCTCTCTGCTTTTGATCAAGCATGGCCATGCTTTCTATGTATAATAATTAAAAGAATAAAAGAACTGCCTATTAAATTTTAATTATTCATATTATCTTATAGGTACTAAATTTTTGAGTCCCCCACCATCTTTCCAGGTAGAATCAAAATATTCCAAATAAGGTGACCTTTAGTAATAGAAATAATCATAGCTTCTCTCAGCTAAGCAGTCCCCTTCTTTGAAGAAAAGGAAGAAAAGACTTCCTTGTATACTACAATTCCACCATCACTCCTTCAACTGACTCAAGACTAAATCTACACATGACCAAGGAGCAGGATGACTATAGGAACCATTTCACATAGTTACTTGGGTATTTCAAAGATCCAGACGCTTGACTTCATGAAATTTTTCAAGAATTTTCAATTTTCACTTGAAAAGAATTTTCAAGTATTTTGCCTATTTTTAATGTATTGTCTTTCTTTTGCTTTTTGCTTTGTAGTTTTTAATATATTCTGCATACAAGTCCTTTGTCAGATATATATATAGTGAATATCTTCTCTTAATCTGTGGCTTGCATTTTCACTATTTTCATGGTATCTTTTGATTTAAAAAAGCTCTTAATTTTAATGGAGTCCAACTGATTAACTTTTTCTTTAATACTTAGTGTTTTTGTACCCTGTTGGAGAAATCTTTTCCTATCTCAAACCTATTGTTGTTTTAAAAATTCAATTACAATCTTTTTTTCAGAGGAGCCTTGATTTTTTTTTAACCTGGCCACTTCATAATCTAAAGGATGTGACCTCTGCCTATTGTGATGAATAAGAACATTTCTGTTACATTAACATGAAATTAACAAGGGTACAATGCCAAGAGCATCCATCAAACCAAATTAAACTTAGAGTAAAACTCTACCAACTTACTGAAAAGCTAGGTATGTCACTATTGCAGGTCCCAGGAAAATGGAGGAGATTCCACATCCGATGGATGTTATAATCACTAATATCTGTTCATTCACTGCATCCACTGCAGACCTGGATAAATCCTAGGGAATGCAATGTGTTGTATTTTATACATTTGGCTAGGCAAGTTTATGGTAAAAAGTTTCCAGTGCGGACTAACAGTAGCTTCCCAGGATGTACGGCATCTCTGTTAAAGCTCTTATAAAACCAGAGTATGTAGATGGATATACAATAAGACTGTATATTGTTCATTGATTATGCCTAGTGCAACTTACTGTGTATGGGGCATGGAGAGCCATCAACAGCACTGGAAGAACATTTAGTCCTTGGTTTTATTGTCATTAACATGTTTCACACTTCAAATATAACCAAACTAATAGACGTGAATTTGAGATACACTGTGAATTATTATCTGAACTGAGCGTTCCAAAACATTGCACGGAACATCAAAAAAATGTTCCTTTCCCTTAGACCTTCAATAATTTTCATAAAATTCAAAGACAAAGTGGACCTTAGAGATCACATAAACCTGTAATTTCTTAACCTGAGAACTATAAAAGACTTGAGATGGTGTGCAAATTACTTGAATATATTTGAAATTCAAATTATTTGAATATGTTCTGGGAAGACGGTCCATACTTTTCATCAGATGGCAATGGAGCTTCGTGACTCCTAAAAGGTTAACAAATGCTGGTCTACTCTGGTAGTTCTCAACTGGACACAGTTTTACCCCTCCCCTGGGTCATGTGGCAATGTCTGGAGACATTTTTGGTTGTCACACCTGAAGAAGGGGCTACTGGCATCTAGTGGGTAGAGACCAGGAATGCTGCTAAACAACCTTGTATGCACAAAACAGCACCCACAACAAAGAAATATATGGCCCAAAAGAGCAATAGTGCTAAGGTTAAAACATCCTCATCCACTCCAATCTTTCACATTCCAGAAAACAAATTTAAGATCCAAACAAGTAAAACAACCTGACCAAGATCACATAGATAGCTAGTAACAGAGCTAGACTGTGAACCATGGTCTTTTGACTCATGCTGTAATGTTCTAACCAATTTGCAGGTGGGTAAACAAAATTCTTACAGTTCAATAAGTATCAATGGGTTTACCTCTTATTTGTTGAGTAGACATGGTTAAAAAAAAAAAAGAAAGAAAGAAAAAGAAAACTATAAAACAGACTCTCAGCCCTCAGGGAGTTTACCGTTAGTAGAAGAAACAACTCATACACAACATACTCATATACCAGTATATAATATATACAGTACAGTAACTTAGGAGAACTAAGAAAGCATTCAAGGGTGGGTAAAGAAGAAGGAAATGCATTTGAGCCATTTTGAAGGAAAACTCATCAAGTCCTGATGTTAGGGAGGACCAAAGGAAATGAAGGAGAGAAGGATTAACAATTACTGCCAAGGCTCTAAGCCTGGATATGCAAGTTGATCAGAAAACTCTTGCTTGGTTAACGATCGCAAGTATTAAAAATAAATATTTCTTTCTTACACTGCGATTTGGCAATAACTATTAAAATTTAATATTCTAATTGGAAGCAATTCTACTTCTATCAATTTATTCTATAGAAATACACCAGTATTCAATTCAGTTCAGTTGCTCAGTCGTGTCCGACTCTTTGCGACCCCATGAATTGCAGCACGCCAGGCCTCCCTGTCCATCACCAACTCCCGGAGTTCATTCAAACTCATGTCCATCGAGTCGGTGATGCCATCCAGCCATCTCATCCTCTGTCGTCTCCTTCTCCTCCTGCCCTCAATCCCTCCCAGCATCAGAGTCTTTTCCAATGAGTCAACTCTTTGCATGAGGTGGCCAAAGTATTGGAGTTTCAGCTTTAGCATCAGTCCTTCCAAAGAACACCCAGGACTGATCTCCTTTAGAATGGACTGGTTGGATCTCCTTGCAGTCCTTCCAAAGAACACCCAGGACTGATCTCCTTTAGAATGGACTGGTTGGATCTCCTTGCAGTCCAAGGGACTCTCAAGAGTCTTCTCCAACACCACAGTTCAAAAGCATCAATTCTTAGGTGCTCAGCTTTCTTCACAGTCCAACTCTCACATCCATACATGACCACTGGAAAAACCATAGCCTTGACTAGACAGAGCTTTGTTGGCAAAGTAATGTCTCTGCTTTTGAATATGCTGTCTAGGTTGGTCATAACTTTCCTTTCAAGGAGTAAGCGTCTTTTAATTTCATGGCTGCAGTCACCATCTGCAGTGATTTTGGAGCCCCCAAAAATAATGTCTGACCCTGTTTCCACTGTTTCCCCATCTATTTGCCATGAAGTCATGGGGCCAGGTGCCATGATCTTCGTTTTCTGAATGTTGAGCTTTAAGCCAACTTTTTCACTCTCCTCTTTCACTTTCATCAAGAGGCTTTTTAGTTCCTCTTCACTTTCTGCCATAAGGGTGGTGTCATCTAATAAATAAAAATGTGTACTATAGCATTCTTCATAATGGAGAAAAACAGTAACAACTCAAATGCTTACTGTAGCAGATTGGTTAAATTCCACTGTGTTAAATTCACACAGTGGAATACCATAAAAATATTTTTAAAAATTTAAGTAGATAGACATATATTTGCCTTAAAGGTGTCCAATATATATTGTTAAGTGAAAAGCAAGTGGTAAAAGCAGTATGTATAATTTGATCCCATTTTTTAAAAACCAAAAGATATATTAATATACGTATATAGGAAAAGAATCTGAAAGAACATACATAAAGGTGTTAATGTGATTTCTTTGGAGGGGGGTTATAGGGACCTTTTCTGTAAAGTTTGAATTTTGAGAAATCGGCATTAATTTTACAAGGAAAAAATAAACATTCATTTCAACTTGCTCTACTTTGAATGAACAAGGTGGGCGGCTTTCTTCCACTTGCATGCCACTTTTCCATAACTTAATTCATACATATATTCCTAGTCTGTAATCTAATAAAAGTTGTCAAAACTCTATTAAGGAGTGATTAAGAGGTAACCAGGCTTCCCTGGTGGCTCTGACGGTAAGGAATCTGCCTGCAATGCAGGAGACCTGGCTTTGATCCCTGGTTTGGGAAGATCCCCTGGAGAAGAGAATGGCTACCCACTCTGGTATCGTTGCCTGGAGAATTCCATGGACAGAGGAGCTTGGTGGGCTACAGTCCATAGGGTTTCAAAGAATCCAACATGACTGAGCGACTAACACTTCACACACTGAGACAACTCACTATTAAGACTTCGAAATGGGTAAGGTGATCACATTGACAGTTTGTGTAACTTACAGTTGTTTCCTTCACGTTACAGCCTGATGAGTTCCATCCACCTTGCCTATCTGCAAGTGACACAAGGGAATTTCAAAGCAATTTTTCTTTTCTCAGAAATGTTTAACTTTTCATTATATGTACCTTTCCAATGTGTGCTATGATTAGTATTGTTTGTTAAGACAGCAGGATAGCAGTATAATTGAACACTGAAATTACATTAATCCTAATAGGCAGAACTGACTTGTGGAGGACTTCATAAATGGCATAACTTCTTTGGTTCTCACTTTTCCTGTTCTTCTACAGATGAGGACAGACTTTAATGATGAACAACAGTCCTGCCACTATGTTGGAGTGACAGTAAGGACTGTTTTTTTTCAAGTAGCACAAAGAGGAAACAGATCTAGAACTTTTTGAAGTGTTTGAGCTATGGAATACAGATGACGCGTGGGGTTCCTCAATGGGACTGGAATAAACATTTGAAACAACCAGCTCAATCTAGAATTCAAATGGTCTCAAGTGTTTTGCATTCAAGTCAAATTATGGTCTAGAACTCCTTCAGATCAGTCGCTCAGTCGTGTCCGACTCTTTGCGACCCCATGAATCACAGCTCGCCAGGCCTCCCTGTCCATCACCAACTCCCGGAGTTCACTCAGACTTGGAACTCCTTAGGGCCAATTAAAGCCTCTGGTCTACTTGACACCTGCCTAGTTTCTCACTCCTGAGCACACTCAGGCTTCTAGAACTAACCCACATACCTTGAGAACCTGTAGATCTTGGGTACTAGATGACATTTAGAGTTAAACCTCTAGAGTAGTACTAGACCAGAGGGGTTCTCCTAGGGCAGCCAGCTAAGTGTGGTTAAAATTTGTCCATCCAGGATAACGCTAAGAGATTCCAGAAGTTCTAGATCCATGGACAGAGGGTGGGGGCAAAAGATGACCTGGAAGGAGCCCATTAATGGATATTAATGAACACACAGATCAGCTTATTGAGGCTGTGGGGGACAAAGCTTATCATTTTACAGAAATCTTACCCTGAACGACTTGAAGGGGACCAGGAAAGGACAGTGATATCTCTGTTGTAAGAAAGTAGTATTATCTTCCCCCACCCCAGAATTTCAAGGATACTAAAAAAGGAAACATCCCAAACAGAGCTTCTACAGGTGGAAGGACTACTCCCAGAGACACTCCTGGCATTCCAGGAGCAATTGCTTCTGTGCGGGAATTTTCTGAGATTGGGCTACATCCCTACAGATTCCAATGGCAATGGCAAGCTTAAGAGGAACCCATTCAGCAATCCCTTTCCATCACCCCTTCTCTCTCTTTTTAAAAATTTTTTATCAGAGTATAGTTGATTCACAATGTGTTAGTTTCAGATGTGCAGCAAAGTGAATCAGACATACATATACACATATCCACTCTTTTTTAGATTCTTTCCCCATATAGGCCATTACAGAGTATTGACTAGAGTTCCCTGCGCTATACAGTAGGTCCTGATTAGTTAACTATTTTATATATAGTAGTGTGTATATCAGAGAAGGCGATGGCACCCCACTCCAGTACTCTTGCCTGGAAAATCCCATGGACAGAGGAGCCTGATGGGCCGCAGTCCATGGGGTCACAAGAGTCAGACACGACTGGGCGACTTCACTTTCACTTTTCACTTTCCTGCATTGGAGAGGGAAATGGCAACCCACTCCAGTGTTCTTGCCTGGAGAATCCCAGGGACGGGGGAGCCTGGTGGGCTGCCGTCTATGGGGCCGCACAGAATCGGACACGACTGAAGCGACTTAGCAGCAGCAGCAGTGTGTATATGCCAATCCCAAACTCCCAATGTATCCAGCTTATCCCCTGGTAACCATAAGTTTGTTTACTACATCTGGGACTCTATTTCTGTTTTGTAGGTAAGTTCATTTATAGCCTTTTTTTTTAGATTTCACATATGAGTGATATCATGTGATATTTCTTTCTCTGTCTGACTTACTTCACACATTTGGAGCTTCTCTAAGTCCATCTATGTTGCTGCAAATGGCATTATTTCCATGACTCCTTCTCTTATGGTCTCCAAAGAGTCATACTCAATCAAGTAGGAAGGGTCCTTAGAGACCAACCAGAATGTCTTATCCCCTCCATGTAAAGATCAAAAGATTGAAGCACCTAGAGAGTAAACGGACCACTCAAGGTCACACAGTCAATATAGAAGAGAAGAGGGAAAACAAAGGAGTCAGTAGATCTGGCAGATCTCATGGGAAATCTCAGATAAAGAGCCAGATCTTCATTCCTCAGCTTTCTTCAAACAGCTCAAGGCTGCTCTGTACTACTGTCTTCCAACTTTCTTTCTTCCAGTTTGCTGAGTTATGTGCTTTCTTTCTAATCTCCCAAATAAGTCTTTTTTCAAAAAGAAAGTTTTAAAAATGAAACTCCCATGCCCTAATTAGATATGAAGCATATTCATATCTTGGTCATTGGGAATTCCCTGTAGGGTCTGTTAAGACAGTAGCTTCACTACAGCTTGCTGCCACGTACCTCCCAAATAGCAACATGGTCAGGGACAAAGTCTCATTGAGAGTGAAAGCCAAAGCTTGCTATGAAAATTACTGCTATTCCCAAAGTCCCCAAAGGCACAGCGAACTTGATCATAATTCTAGAAAAAAGAAAAATCAGAGGCAAATAGCTTTCCTTGTGACTGTCACCAAATAATGACAACTACACACAAGTCTTTTCTTCTTGATGTTTTCTTAAAGAGTAGACACACACACACACACACACCATTTGTAAGCTGGGTTTAAAATAAACTCCAAGTATCTTCGGGTTTACAAGTGAGTAACAAAACAATATGTTACTGCTACATAGTGATCTGGTATATATCCTTTAATATCTTTGGTAAATGGAGAATTTGCCAGTCTTCCTGGTACAAGGCCCAGGAGGAGGATTGGAGTGGCTCTGCTGTGCAGTAGGTGCTTCTTGTGAAATTCTGGAATTTGGGGCTCATAGCTGAGATCAAGCCTTATGGATACAATATTCAGATGTCTCAGGCTTCCTTGGTGACTCAGGGGTAAAGAATATGCCTGCCAGTGTGACACAGGTTTGATCCCTGATCCAGGAAGATTCCACATGCTGTGGAACAACTAAGCCAATGAGCCACAGCTACTGAGCCTACGCTCTAGAGTCCAGGAGCCAAAACTACTAAGCCCACATGGACCCTGTGCTCCACAACAGAAGCCACTGCAATGAGAAGCCCAAGAACCGACTAGACAGTGGCCCCCACTCACCACAACTAAAGAAAAGCCCACACCGCAACAAAGACCCAGCAGAGCCAAAAATAAAATAAATAAATTTAAAAATAAAAAAAGATTAATCCGCCTCCTCATCAGGTCTAGTGAGCATTCCTGAAGCCTCACCAGCTCCTGCAATCTCCAAGGAGCTGGATGGCAATTAGAAATTGGTTACTGGGGATGCCTGGAGAGCTGTGGCCCCAGCCAGAATTAAGAGATCTTACGCGTTAAATATATTTCATTTGGTATCTTTTAAAAAGAACTCCTTCTCCCACTCTTCCTTTTTTCCTTCTAGAGTTAAGACCTGTAAAAAATATGCTGTACCCTATGGTCTTTTAGATTGGCAATGAAGGAAGCTATTAAGACTCCACACTGGACATAGATTAACATCAAAGAACGGAGTAGTAGTTCATTCTTCTATCATGGCTAAATTTGAGCATTTAGTAATATATACCTTATGTTATGCCATATGACTATGGTTTTAATTCTTTGGTGATAATTAATACATATTTTAATGCTCTTCATGGAAATTCAAAGGATAAAAATGTTTCACTATGTTGAATTAACTTGTTTGCCTTTCTCAAAAATAAATGGAATTAAATCTCATTTAGAGTGATGGGAAAACCAAAAGATCCACTTGCCCCCAGTCACTCCCCTGCCAATCTGCCACAGCACTGGAAACCTGCTGCTACTTATCCCTTTGGACTAAGGCGTTATTTCTAAAGTCCCCAATTACAATACACCTCTGCTACCTGGAAGGGAACAATCTTCGTTATATCTTGGAATCACATCTGTTAAGTAGCCAATTATTTTTAACAGTAGAATCAGGGAGGGGTTCTGAGGCCTTATATTTTGAGATGAAAATGGATATGTTACCCGGTCTCCTTGAACATGCTGCAGAGTAATAACCACTGGGTCTGCCAAGTTTTGAATGGATATATCAGAAATGCTGGCACTCACGACATATGTGGTTAATGCTTTTGTGATGTTTTTGGTCTGCAGATGAAACATACAAGGAAGAGTTCAGGTCCTGCCTTTCTAATTTCTGGCATGTTAATCATCAGTCTAGAATTCTGAAGTACTGCATGCATTAGGTACAGACATGTGGAAAATAAAATCACAAGCTAAGAGGGAAGTTTCAGAGATAATTTAGTTCATCTCCTGTCTTCACATCAGGTCTAAATTATACACAGCTGGACCAATTTCCAGCCATATACCCAAATATCTATCCTATAAGCACTGGTTTTGCACCTGGAACAAAGTTCAGCTATTGCCTGCTAGTGAATTCCAGACTCTGACATGACGCTGCTGCTGCTGCTGCTGCTGCTGCTGCTGCTAAGTCGCTTCAGTCATGTCTGACTCTGTGTGACCCCATAGACGGCAGCCCACCAGGCTCCCCCGTCCCTGGGATTCTCCAGGCAAGAACACTGGAGTGGGTTGACATGACGCAGTTTATCCCAATTCTAACCCTCATCCATCCTTGCTTTCTTTGAGAGAGCCTCTCCTTATTGTCACTTTTGAACTGTGGTGTTGGAGAAGACTCTTGAGAGTCCCTTGGACTGCAAGGAGATCTAACCAGTCCATTCTGAAGGAGATCAGCCCTGGGTGTTCATTGGAAAGACTGATGTTGAAGCTGAAACTCCAATACTCTGGCCACCTCATGCGAAGAGTTGACTCATTGGAAAAGACTCTGATGCTGGGAGGGATTTGGGGCAGGAGGAGAAGGGGACGACAGAGGATGAGATGGCTGGATGGCATCACTGACTCAATGAATGTGAGTCTGAGTGAACTCCGGGAGTTGGTGATGGACAGGGAGGCCTGGCGTGCTGCAATTCATGGGGTCGCAAAGAGTTGGACATGACTGAGTGACTGAACTGAACTGAACTCCTTATAAGGAAAATCAATTCATCATGGGTTAGTTACAACCTCTTCCTGTTGCATCCTCATTGGCAATGGAAGCTGGTTGATTATCATCCAGCTTGGAACAGTGTCCTCCCAGGACACCATGACCTCTTGAACATAGGCACTGTGTGTCCTGGTGTCCCCTGCATGGCCTAGCACACAACAGGGGTTTTATCCTGTACCTACAGTGAGCCAGTTACTTTGTTAAGGGTGTTTCACGTGCATTATCTTCAGTTCTCACTGGAACAATGTAGGCATTTTTCAGGTATACTGGGGCTTGGGAAGGCTCAAAAGCTTGGACAAAGTCACACAGTTGGTGAATGATAGAGCAGGGATGCGTCATAAACATTGGTCTAAAGGAAATGTAGCCACTGAGATGCAGAGCTCGCTAATGCAGAGCCATTGAGATGGGCCTTGGCCCATGTGCCACAGCCCAAGGTTCTAGGTGGCCAGGCAGCTGGGAAGGAGCTGCTTCTGGGGCTCACCTGAAGAGATGAGAGGTGAGGCGGGTACAGGACAGGATAGAGAGGAAGCAGAGCCTCTGAGGACTTGTCAAGAAAGCCTAGAAGTGGGGTGCCCTGATGATGTCTCATGAAGAACCTGCTGGGCCACTTTAGCCCTCAAATTTCTTCAAATTTTCCAAAATCACTGCAGATGGTGACTGCAGCCATGAAATTAAAAGACGCTTGCTCCTTGGAAGAAAAAGCTATGACAAACCTCAACAGTGTATAAAGGTCCATGTAGTCAAAGCTACGGTTTTTCCTGTAGTCATGTATGGATGTGAGAGTTGGACCATAAAGAAGGCTGAGCACTGAAGAATTGATGCTTTTGAACTGTGGTGCTGGAGAAGACTCTTGAGAGTCCCTTGGACTGCAAGGAGATCCAACCAGTCAATCCTAAAGGAAATCAACCCTGAATATTCATTGGAAGGACTGATGCTGAAACTGAAGCTCCAGTACTTTGGCCACCTGATGTGAAGACCTGATTCATTAGAAAAGACCCTGATGCTGGGAAAGATTGAGGGCAGGAGGAGAAAGGGATGACAGAGGATGAGATAGTTGGATGGCATCACTGACTTAATGGACATGAGTTTGAGCAAGCTTCGGGGGATGGTGAAGGACAGGGAAGCCTGGTGTGCTGCAATCCATGGGAGTGCAGAGTCGGACACGACTGAGAAACTGAACAACAAATAATTTCTGAGCCCTTCAGCCACTGAGAAATGAGGAATTATGAACACAGCCTGGGGCTCCCTGAGGCAGCTACTCACTTTCTGTTCGCAACCAGCTCTGTTCAACCAAAGCCAGCCTGGTGTGTCAGTGCTTCCCCTCCCAGAGGAATCCCCCTGGGCAATTCTTATGTAGAGGAGGGTTTGCAGCAAGATCCAGAGGAAAGGGTCCTGGCCGATGGTCAAAAAAAAAAAAAAAAAAGTCCTAGCCCAGGCCCTCTTGTTTCTTGAAAGTCCCCTTTCTGGGACACTGGTAACATGAAGGAAGGTGGACCAAATACCTAACATCCCTCCCAACTTAGTCTAAGAGATGTGGTTTTCTGTAGTGAGAAGACCAAAGGGGGAGAAACACATAGTGACTTGGGACTGAATTAACCTACTTTCTGGCTTTATTTCCTTGACCTACAAAGTGGCAGCCATTCAGGGAAAGGAACTAAACCCTTGCTCACTCTTCTGCCCTCTAGTTCTAGGCTCTGGTTGGACCGATTTCCACTTCTGAAGCTTTACAGAAGCGGTTTCCTCTGCCTGAAACACCCCTCCCTCCTCCTCACCCTTTTAAATCTTCTAGCTGGTACTCGACCTCCATCTCCGCTGACACCTCTCCTACAGAGGCCTTTCCTGAGCTCGCAGACAGCTGGGGTGCTGGGGCTCTGTGCTTCCAGAGCCCCTGGGCCATATTGAACTTGCCTTGGGCTCTGGCCCTCTCCGCAAGAGCCACCGCTAGAGGAAGGGTGGAAGAGGAGACACATGTTTTCCAAGAGTGGCGTCTTATTAACAATATGGGGCTTCCCTGGTGGCTCAGACAGTAAATATTCTGCCTGCAGTGCAGGAGACCCAGGTTTGATCCCTGGGTTGGGAAGATCCCCTGGAGAAGGAAATGGCAACCCACTCCAGTATTCTTGCCTGGAGGATTCCATGGACAGAGGAGACTGGTGGGCTACAATCCATGGGGTCTCAAAAAGTTGGACACGACTGAGTGACTAACACTTTCACTTAAGGTAATACATTGCAATGACAGTTAAGGTTTTGACCAAAAGATGTTAGAAGAAATAGTGTGAAAGCAGAGCTGTGAGACTTGGAACTTGGGCGGGGGAGGGTTTGTAGTTAAACTGTGGCATTTCTTGTATGTGCTTACTCCCCCAAAATGAGTGGCTCAGGTCCCAGCCTCAGGTCACCCCTTTGCATGTGAGAACCCTCCCCCATACAGCACCACACAATACACACAGTAGGAATTTAATAAATATTTGCTAGTTGAATAAATAACTGGGTGAATAAATGAATACATTGTGTCACCTCCAGCAGGTCCCTTCTCCTCTCTGAGTCTCAATATCCTCATTGGTAAAATAAGGAGATGGGACACAATGAATTATAAGGACCCTTCCGGTTCTGAAATTGATGGTGGGTTACTTCTAATCCTTCTTCATCTGCCACTATGACGTCTGAAGGCTAATATTGGCAAAGATCTTTAATCTTTTTCAGTAGAAGGTGTTAGTGAATAAAAATGACTTATTAGGTGTGAAATTTATGCTAAACAGGTTTATCTTTTATTTTACAAAACAAGCACACCTCTCTGAAGAAAAGAGAGAAGCTAAGACCAAAATAATGGCATCTAAGGTGACAGAAATTACAAGCTTGCCAAAAGGGTCTGAGTGCTATGAATCACATTCTTAATTTTTATTATGATTATTTGTTCATTAACTGGCTTGTCCTGGGTCCAGCTATTTTTCTCCATTAAAAATGCCTAATAAATATATAGCTAGTGAAAGCATGTTGAGTACCTAGCCCTATGATAGGTGCTATGAAAATAAAACATGTCTGAACCATGACACATGCCACAACCTCCTTGGGAATACCAGTCTAGAAACTAGGCTGAAGTGTAACACAAGAATACAAGCACAGGGTAAGGAAGAGAGCAGAGGTTCATAAACTTTAGGCAAACTTCCTGGGTAGAATTTGAGCTAAGCCCATAGGAACAAATAGAATTTATACAGAGAGGTGAGCAATTACAGAATTCCAGCAGAACAGCATCCTGGAGATATAGCTGGAGATAATGTTATAATGAATTGATATGCAGTATGTTTAAGCTGGCTCAGTACAACCGCCTCCAAATAACTGGAAATTTAACCATTAGAAATTCATTTGTTTGGATAGTCTCTTTAAAAAATGTGCACACCCAGGCACTAATGCATGAACCTCATAAATACTTGAACTTTGGAGTCAGATATCCTGGATTTGATTCCTAGCTATGCCACTTCCTAGCTGTGTGACTTTGGGCAAAATTACTTAACCTCTGTGTCTTAGTCTGTTAGGGCTGCTATAACAAAGTCCAGATTACGTGGCTTATAAACAACAGAGATTTATTTTTCACAGTTCTAGAGGCTGCAAGTCCAAGACCAAGGTGCCTACATGGTTGGGTTCTAGTGAAGGCTTGCTTTCTGGTTGACACCTTCTTGCTGTATTCTCACATGGTGGAAGGGGTGAGAGAACTCTCTGAGGCTTCTTCCATAAGAGCACCAATCCCATTCATGAGGGCCCCATCCTCATGACATAATCACCACCCAAAGGACTCACCGGGTGATACATCACCTTGGGGGTTAAGATTTCAACACAAGAATTTTGAGAGGATACAAATGTTCATATCAGAGCACTCTTTGAGTCTTGGAGTATAAATACTAACAATTAAGAGTGATCATCAGCAACATCATGCCATCTCTGATTGCTCTCTTTCCAGCGGCCGGATGGGACAGAGCAGGCTGAAGAAATGGGCTTTTCATTAGGCAGAGCCCCAAGATAATCAAATAGTAAAATCAATGCAAACACTTACATGGTGTTAATGTGTACAAGGCACTATTCTAAGCATTTTATATGTATTAAGTCCTTTAATCCTTCAACAGCCCAGTGAGGTACTACTATCCTCCTGTTTACATAGGAAGAAACAAAGGCACTGGGCATTGAAGAATTTGCCCACGAGTTCACATGGGTGGACAATGGCACAGCCAGCTTTAAATTCTGCATCTGGCCCCAGGGTCCCTGCTGTTAACCACATCCTACTGCCTCTCTGTTTAATAACAGGTGAGGACAGAAGCCCTTAGAGAAGGTTCTGTGGAGGCGGTGGGGAAGAGCAATGATGTCTGCACGCAAGTGTCCTGCTGGACACCACTCAGCTTCAAATAAATTGGCCTGAGAAATGTGCATGTTGGCTTTGAAGATACAGGGGAGATTTGGGAGGGGAGCACAGATAAGCCGAAATGGCATTTCATCAGGAGAACTCGCTGTTCTTTTCCGGTTTTGAAACATCTTGAGGCCTCCGTTTGGTCACCAGATAATCCTTAAGGTCCCTTCCCAAGCTGAGAAGCTGTGAAAATGAAAAACTGAGGAACATCATTAAAGTAGACGTTGATTCATGCTGAGAGCCAGGGGTTGTGCTGGGAGATTTGCAGAATAAATCAGAGAGCATATTTGAGAATAAACAGCACATCATGAAAATAGCAAGAGTTCATAATTACAGTGAGTCACCATATGTCAGTTCATGACAGTTACCAGAGGCAAGAACTTATCTTAAAGAGTGAAGTTTGGCCAAAAAATTAAACAAGATGGTGTGTAAGCTGCTAAGAGGAATTCTCTCCCTCAGTGACTTAGGTAAATATATGGAGGCCAAAACTCTCCCCAGAGGGACCTTGTCTAGGGAAATCTGTCAAGAAAAAACAGGAAATAAAAAACAGAGTCATCATCCATCAGCTTGAAGTCCTCCCCACTTTCTGCCCCAACCCCAGCCTTAGTCCTGGAGGATCACACAGAGGGCTGAAGGGTGAGAACTAGCTCCACCAGCTATGCAAATCTTTTATTGAGTGGACCAAAAAGCTCCTTCAGGTTTTTGAACAATGTTATTGAAAAACTTTTGTTGTGGCTGAACGAACATTTTGGCCAACTCAATTACATGCACACACACAGATTACGGGCCAAGATGTGACCCGGGGGGAACACAGACCCACAAACACACACACGCACACACACACACACACACACACACACCATTTTTCCTTTCTTGACCTATCCTTATTTCTGTCCCTTTGATCTGCTTCCACCTGGGTATTCATAGAGGTGGAAGAGGGATGATAAATAAGGTGATTTGCCATAATTCTCAGGAATAAAGGCCCGTCTTCAAAAGCAGGCTACCTTCTCCTATACAGTTCTGAGAGAGGAAGGAAAAAGAAAAAAAAAAAACAGAAAAAAACCCAACACAGTGACATTAGGCATTGTCTTACAGTTTATTGAGCAACACTTTTCTTAAAAAGTGGGGCAGGGAAGTGAGGCATTAGGCCTTAGGAATTAGAGGCTCACTGTTAGAAGAGTTTGCTGATTTGATTGGTGCGTGTGAGCATATTAAGTCACTTGAGTCGTGTCCGACTCTTCGCAACCCCAAGGACTGTAGCCCGCTAGGCTCCTCTTTCCGTGGGATTCTCCAGGCAAGAAGACTGGAGTGGGTTGCCGTTCCCTTCTCCAGGGCATCTTCCCAACCCAGGGATCGAACCCAAGGTCTCTTATGTCTCCTGCATAGGCAGACAGGCTCCTTATTACTAGCGCCCCCTGGTAATAGTATTTGATAAGTACAGGTATATTTTTGAGAGTGAAAGAGCTTTATCAATAATTACACTGGAACAACAGTTGCAAACCTGGGCTCTCCCAGGAAAAACAAGGGTATATGAGACCCTTACACGCATCCTGTCATTGAACCCCCTCTATTGACTCTGAAAGATATGTAGTATTATATCAGGAAATGAAGGCTCAGAAAGGTTAAGTGACTTGTCTAGGGTCACACAGCTGGGATGTAGCTGAACAAACATAAATGTAATCTGCGCCCACATTTTCCCCATTATCCATTTTGCTTTTCAAGGAACTATTATCTTGCTGGGTATATCATGGGGAGATGAAAGTTTGTAATATTTCTGAAAATGAACTGTGAGCCCAAAAGCCATATGGCTCTTCTCCTGGCACAAATGAACTTTGCTACAGCAATCAAGTACTATGAAAAGGTGATGATTTAGCTTCAACATGTGAGCGATTTTGGTACCAAGAAGTTCATTGGGGTTGCTTGGCTTTTTTCTTGACCAGGGTCTTTAATAGAAAACCCTATATGTAAACAAAATGCAGTGGGAAGACATTTACTTCCAGTATGGTTGAGTAGCGCCAGATGGACTCAGCCTTCCTACATATAACAACGACACAGAATACAATGACTTGAAGACGCTGGAAAATGAACAAAACCAGGCAGGTTCTGGAGAAGAGTAGACACTTGGGGAAAAGTGGCATCACAAGATGAATTAGCTGTTTTTACAGCTGTTAGCCAGATGGCAGCCTGAAACAAACACGGTGAAGGACACTCAAAATTCTGATAGAAAACCTTCAGTCTTTGTGGCATGAAGAACCAGAAAACAAAGGTCAAAGTAACTACAGCCATCTCCCCTTGGGAGGTCAAGAGGATATCTTGGAAAGGAGAGAGCTAGTGATGGGGAGCCAAAATTCTGAGTGTAAACTGAGCCTAGCCTCGGAACCACATACATATAGGACAGGCTTCAACTAAGGATAAAGGAATTTAACCAACATTTGAGCTGCCATCCAAGAGATGGAATCTAGTTTGACTCCAACCATGTTAATTGTCTGGTATAACAAAAACAAATACTTTTCAGAGAAATACAGAAAAATCCAGAGTTTCCACAATATACCATTCACAAAAGCCAGGACATAATCCAAAGTTACCCTATATGTTAAGAGAAAATGAAAATGACCCATTTTCAAGTGAAGACAATCAATGGAAATCAATCTTGAGATTACTCAGATGTTAGAATTAGCAGACAAAGATTTTAAAGTAGTTAGTATAATTATGCTCAAGTGTTTAAACATAATTTTTGCAATTATGCTAAAAGAGTAAATAACAGAGAAACAGAAGCAAAAAAGAACAAAATGGATATTTTAGAACTAAAAATACAATATTGAAATTTTTAAAAATTGCACTCAGTGGACTCAGTAGTAACATGAAGATGACAGAGGTCAGTGAACTTGAAGAGAAATAAATAGAAATTATACTGCTGCTGCTAAGTCGCTTCAGTCGTGTCCAACTCTGTGCCAACCCCATAGACGGCAGCCCACCAGGCTCCCCCGTCCCTGGGATTCTCCAGGCTAGAACCCTGGAGTGGGTTGCCATTTCCTTCTCCAATGCATGAAAGTGAAAAGTGAAAGTGAAGCCGCTCAGTCGCATCCGACTCTTAGCGACCCCATGGACTGCAGCCCACCAGGCTCCTCTGTCCATGGGGTTTTCCAGGCAAGAGTACTAGAGTGGGGTGCCATTGCCTTCATACTATCAGAAGACTAAATAGTAAAATGATTACAAACATGAATACAGTCTCAGGAACCTGTGGGGCAGCATCAAAAAATCTTACATCCATGTAATCAGAATCCCTAAAGGGGAGGAGAGAGAGAATGGTGAAAAACCAATATTTAGAAAAATAATGGAGGAAATCTCCCCAAATTTGGTGAAAGACATAAATTTACAGATTCAAGAAACTCAGCAAACTTCAAATGGGAAAAATATAAAGAAAAACATGCCTAGGCACATAATAGTCAAACTGCAAAAAAAAAAAAAAAAAAGAGAGAGAGAGAAAATATTGAAAGCAAAGAGAGAAAAATGACATATTACACATCACAAATAGAGAAACAAAATTCAAATGATTACTGATTTCTGATCAGAGAACATAGAGGCCAGAATAGAATGGAACAACATCTAAAATGCTGTCAATTCAGAATTCCATAGTAAGCAAAAATACCCTTCAAGAATAAAGGCCAAAAAAAAACCAAAACATTTTCAGATAAATGAGAGCCAGGAAAATTCATTATCATTAGACCATATACTACAAGAAGTGCTAAGTGAATTTCTTCAAATTGAAGGGAAATGTCACCAGACCTTCAGGAAGAAATGAAGAATATTGAAAATGATAAACATCTCGATAAGCATAGGGCTTCCCTGGTGACTCAGATGATAAAGAGTTTGCCTGCAGTGCAGGAGACCCGAGTTCGAGCACTGAGTCAGGAAGATCTGCCGGAGAAGGGAACAGCAACCCACTCCAGTATTCTTGCCTGCAGAATCCCGTGAACAGAGGAGACTGGTGGTTCCATGGGGCCGCAGAGTCAGACACAACTGAGCAACTAAAACTTTCACACTTTCCCTGGTGACTCAGACAGTAAAGAATCTGCCTGCAATGCAGGTTCAATCCTTGAGTCAGGAAGATCTCTAGGAGAAGGGAATGGCTACCCACTCCAGTATTCTTGCCTGGAGAATCCCATGGACAGAGGAACCTGGTGGGCTATAGTCCATAGGGTCACAAAGAGTCAGACACAACTGAAGTGACTGAGCTTGCACACATAAAAGGCTACATTTACTCTCAACTTCATAAGACCCTTTAAAGCAATGATTATAACACTGTCTAGTGGTGTTTCTGATCTTGTTACTAATAATACATACGACAACCGTAACATAAAAGACAGAGGGTATAGGGACTTCCTTGGCAGTCCAATGGTTAAAACTCTGTGTGTCTGCTGCAGAGGGTGCAGGTTTGATCCCTGGTCAGGGAACTAAGAGCCTGCATGCCATGCAGCCAAAAAGAAAAAAAAAAAAAACAAAAAGAGAGAGTAAGAGAGAAAATTTCTTGAACTGAATAAAAATGAAAATACAACATATGAACCTAAAAGCATTTTTAAAAAGACAGAGGGTATATATAGATATGTATGGTTAAAGTTTCTACATTTTCCATGAAGTGGTACAATAGTACCTCTAAATAGACTGCAAAAAATATAAGGATGTATACTGTAATCTCTAGAGCAACCATTAAGAAAATAATGCAAATAGACATAACTAAAGAGGCAGAAAAAATTAAAATTCAATTATAAAAAATATTAAATCAAAAGGAACAAAAACCAGAAGGACAGACAGAAAATAAAATCAAATGGTAGTCCTAAATACAACCGTATCAAAAATTATGTTGAATGTTAAAGAAGTACACACTCTATTAAAAGGCAGATATTTTCAGATGGATAAAAAATGAAACACAAACTGTGTGCTATCTATAAGTGCACAAATACAAAGTAAGTGGTTGAAAATATATATTATATATGTATACATACAGTAAGTATAAGAAAGCTAGAATGACTATATTAAAACCACTTAAATAGATTACAAGACAAAGTATTATCTGAAATAAGAAAAGCTCTTTCATAATGATAAACAGGTTAAGATTAGAGGTATAATCAGGAAGACATGACAACATAAATGTATATTCACTTCATAAACAAAGTAAAATTTGATGCAACTAAAGGGATAAATACACAATTTCACAATCCAAGTTAGAGATCTTAGCACCCCTTTAAACTAGGGAACATCTAAGAAAAAATCAGTAAAGATGTAAATGATCTGAACACTATCAACCACCTTGAGATCTAATTGATATTTACAGTACAGCATATCCAACAACTGTAGAATGCACATTTTTTCAAGTGCACACGAAGCACCTAGGTTTTCAAGTGTATGAAACACCAAAATAGATCATATACTGGGATATAAATCAAATGTCCATAAATTTAAATGGATTGAAGTTATACTGAATATATTCTGTAACCAAAATGAAATAAACATGAAATCAACAGCAATAATATATCTTAGATATACCCCAAATATTTGGGACTTAAGGAATACACTCATGGGACTTCCCTGGTGGTCTAGTGGTTAAGACTTTGCCTTCTAATGCAGGGGGTGTAGGTTTGATCCCTGATGGAGGAGCTAAGATCTCACATGCCTCATGGCCAAAAAACCAAAACATAAAGTGGAAGCAATATTGTAACAAATTTAATGAAGGCTTTTAAAAACTGGTCCACATCCAAAAAATCTTTAAAAAATAAACAAAAGAATACACTCCTGAATAATTCATGGATCAAAGAAGAAAGTAGGAAATATTTTGAACTGCTGATGACGAAAATACAACGTATCAAAAATTGCAGACTACAACTTAAAGCAGTACACAGAAAGATATTTATAGCTTTTTATGACTACATTATTAATAGAAAAGAAGAAAGGTCTGAAGTCAGTGGTCTATGGATCTACCTTAAGAAGCTAAATAAGGAAGAACAAGGTAAACCCACAATAAATACAAGGAAATACTACTAATAAAGATGGCAAGAGCGAGTGAAGTCACTTCAGTTATGTTTGACTCTTTGCAACCACATGGACTACAACCCACCAGGCTCCTCTGTCCATGGGATTTTCCAAGCGAGAATACTGGAGTGGGTTGCCTTGCCCTCCTCCAGGGGATCTTCCCAACCTAGGGATGAAACTTGCATCTCCTGTGGCTCCTGCATTGCAGGCAGATTCTTTACCACAAAAAATTAACAAAGCCAAAAATTGGTTCTTGGAGAGGATCGACAAACTTGAAAATATCCCTAGTTATACTGATCAAGAAAAAAAGAGCTAGAAAAGAAAATTATCAATATCAAAAATGAAAGACAGATTATCACTATAGATCAGAGACTGACAAACTGGTCAGCAGGGCAAATCGCACCAAGGGCCTATTTGGTAGGTCTAAATATGGCTTTTATATTTCATATTTTAAACGGTGTGAAAAAGAAAGAAGGAAGGAAGAAGGGAAGAAAGGAACCAAGCAAAGGAAAGAAAAAATGTGCAGCAGAGGGAGACCATTTATGGCTTACAAATCCTAAAGTATTTACTATCTTCCTTTTACAGAAAAGTTTTGCTGACCACTCATAAATGTTAAAGATGTTAAGAAATAATAGGAATGTTATGCACAACTTCTGCCAATAAACTTGAAAAATGAACTGAAATAAATTCTTAGAAAAATATCACTAACCAAAATAGACATGAGATGAATCAGAACATTAGAATGGCTCTACAGCCATTCAACAAATTGGATTTGGTATCACAATACTTCCCATAAAGAAATTTCAGACCCAGAGAGTTTCCTAGTGAGCCCTATCAAGCATTTAATGAAGAAATAACACCAGTGTCACACAAACTCTTTCTGAAAGAGTTTTATAAAGTTGGCAAAACACCAACCCAAAGTCTGATAAAGAGACTAGGGGGAAAAAAACTTTCAGGAGTTTCCCCAGTGGCTCAGTGATAAAGAATCTGCCTGCCAATGCAAAAGATGCGGGTTTGATCCCTGATCTGGGAAGACTGCTCATGCCTTGGAGCAACTAAACCAGTGCACCACAATACTGAGCCTGTGCTCTGCAATGAGAAGCCACCACAATGAGAAGCCTGCACCCCGCAACTAGAGGAAAGTCGGTGTAGACCCTAAGACCCAGTCCAGCCATAAACAAATAAATAATTTCAAACCTACATCCTTCATGAACATAAGTGCTAAAATACTTAACAAGATATTATCAAGTCGAAAATACCACTGTATAAAAATGATAATACATCATAACCACTAGGGTTTCTTCCAAAAATGCAAAGATTGGTTTAACATCTTAAAATCAATGTAATTTACCATATTAGATAATGGACAAAAGCCAAATGATGATTTCAAGAGACACAGAAAAAGCATTTAACAAAATTCAACAACCACTCACAGTAAAAATTTTCAGCAAACTAGGAACAGAACAAAACTTCCTTAATCAAATAAAGGGTATCTAAAAAACAAAACAAAAACATGGCTAATATCATAGTAATAGTAAAATAGTGAATACTTTTCTCCTGATATCAGGACAAGACATTCACTTTCACCACTTAGTCAACATTTTATTGCAAGTTCTAATATCAAAATAAGTCCAAAAGAAGGAAAAAAAGGAATAAAGATTAATGAGAAACATGGCTAATGTCACTATTTTCAGATGGCATTACATAGAAAGGCCCAAATAATCTCTAAAACAACTACTACAGCTAATAAGTGAGTTTAGCAAGTTCATAGGATACAAAATTTATATAAATGATAGATGGATGGATAGATAGTGAGAGATTGGTGATAGATATAGCTTATCAATTTTATTTTTAAATACTTGCAGCAGATAATTGTAAAATTTAATCTTAAATTAAATTTAAAAATAATTTCACTTGTTCAGTTCAGTCCAGTCACTCAGTTGTGTGTGACTCTTTGTGACCCCATGAATCGCAGCACGCCAGGCCTCCCTGTCCATCACCAACTCTCGGAGTTCACTCAGACTCACGTCCATTGAGTCAGTGATGCCATCCAGCCATCTCATCCTCTGTTGTCCCCTTCTCCTCCTGCCCCCAATCCCTCCCAGCATCAGAGTCTTTTCCAATGAGTCAACTCTTCGCATGAGGTAGCCCAAGTACTGGAGTTTGAGCTTCAGTATCATTCCTTCCAAAGAAATCCCAGGGCTGATCTCCTTCACAATGGACTGGTTGGATCTCCTTGAAGTCCAAGGGACTCTCAAGAGTCTTCTCCAATACCACACTTCAAAAGCATCAATTCTTCAGCACTCAGCTTTCTTCACAGTCCAACTCTCACATCCATACATGACCACTGGAAAAACCATAGCCTTGACTAGACAGGACCTTTGTTGGCAAAGTAATGTCTCTGCTTTTCAATTTGCTATCTAGGTTGGTCATAACTTTTCTTCCAAGGAGTAAGCGTCTTTTAATATCATGGCTGCAGTCACCATCTGCAGTGATTTTGGAGCCCCCAAAAATAAAGTCTGACACTGTTTCCCCATCTATTTCCCATGAAGTGATGGGACCAGATGCCATGAACTTCGTTTTCTGAATTTCACTTGTACTAAGTCAGAAAAAGAAAGACAAATACCATGTGATATCACTTATATGTGGAATCTAAAATATGACACAAACGAACCCATCTATCAAACAAAGAATCATGGACATAGAGAGTAGACTGGTTGTTGTCAGGGGGATGGGGTTGGGTGAGGGTTTGATTTGATGTAAATTGGTATATACAGAATGGATAAACAACAAGGTCCTACTGTGTAGCACAGATAATTGTATTAAATATCTTGTGATAACCATAATGGAAAAGAACATGAAAAATAATGTACATATATATAAAGAGATATAACTGAATTGTTTTGCTGTATAGTAGTAATTAACACATTGTAATTGGATGTGAGAGTTGGACTATAAAGAAAGCTGAATGCCGAAGAATTGATGCTTTTGAACTGTGGTGTTGGAGAAGATTCTTGAGAGTCACTTGGACTGCGAGGAGATCCAACCAGTCCATCCTAAAGGAGATCAATCCTGAGTGTTCATTGCAAAGACTGATGCTGAAGCTGAAACTCCAATACTTTGGCCACCTGATGCAAGGAGCTGACTCATTTGAAAAGACTCTGATACTGGGAAAGATTGAAGGCAGGAGGAGAAGGGGACGACAAAGGATGAGATGGTTGGATGGCATCACCAACTCAATGGACATGAGTTTGGGTAAACTCCAGGAGTTGGTGATGGACAGGGAGGCCTGGTGTGCTGCGGTTCATAGGGTTGCAAAGAGTTGGACACAACTGAGTGAGTGAAATGAACTGAATTCAACTATACTTCAATAAAAAATTTTTAATTCCATTTGCAACAGTACCAGAAAAAATACTTAGGATGAATTTAACAAAAGACAGGCAATACCTCTCCATTTAGCACTCATGGCTGATTCATGTCGATGTATGGCCAAAACCAGCACAATATTGTAAAGTGGTTAGCCTCCAATTAAAATAAAAAATTAAGTTAAAAAAAGAAAAATAAATAAATAAAAGAAAAAAAAAACATTGCTGAGAGAAATTAAAATAGACCTGAATAAATGTTCCTGGATAAATATTACAAGATTCAATATTACTAAGAAATCAATTCTCCCAAAATTGTGCAATCCCAATTATAACCTTGGCAAGGTTTTTTTCTACAAATTGACAAGCACATTTGAAAATTCACATGGACATACAAAAGGCCTGGAATAACCACAGCAATCTTGAAAAAAAAAAAAAGTTGAAGGACTCCCACTACCTGATTCAAGACTACAGAAATAAAGATAGTGTGATACATATATATATATATATATATATATATATTTTCTTTTTTACAAAAAATCAATAGAACTGAACAGAAAGCTCAAAAATAGACCTACACAAGGAATTCCATGGAAGTCCAGTGGTTAGGACTCTGTGCTCTCACTACCAGGGGCCCACATTGGGGAACTAAGATCCCACAAGCCATGCAGTGGGGTCAAAAAAGAACTTTTTTTAAAAAAAACAGACCTACACTTACATGAGTATTTGATATTTTGTCAAAGGTGCCAAAGCAATCTATGGAGAAAGGAAAATCTTCAATAAATGATGCTGGAATAACTAGATTTCTAAATGGAACAAAATTAACTCCAAACCGCACACCATATCACACCTCATACCATGCAAAAATTAAGTTCAATTAATTAGGATTATCATCCTAAATGTAAAAACTGAAACCACAGATCTTTTAAAGGAAAGAGAATCGTCATGATCTGTTGATAGGCAAAGATTTCTTAAACAAGTTATATACTGTTATTCATGAAAGAAAATAAAAACTGATGAATTATACCTCACCAAAATTACAACTTAAGCTCATCAAAAGACACCACTTATCTAATAGATAAACCACAGAGAAAATATTTTCAAAACATGTATCTGACTTATATCCAGAAGTTGTAAAAAAAAAAAAATACTTTCAACTCAATAAGAAGACAAACAATCCAACTGAAAAATGGGCAAAAATTTTAATAGATATTTTACCAAAGGTATAGAAAAGGCCAATACAAAAATGAAAAATCGCTCCATATCCTTAACCACTTTAAAAAGGAGTATGGTTGGTTCTTACAAATTTAAACATATAACTTATGAACCAGCAATTCCATTCATAGGTATTTACTCAGTTCAGTTCAGTTCAGTTCAGTCACTCAGTCGTGTCCGACTCTTTGTGTCTCCCCGGACTGCAGCACGCCAGGCTTCCCTGTCCATCACCAACTCTGGAGTTTACTCAAACTCATGCCCATTGAGTCGGTGATGCCATCCAACCATCTCATCCTCTGTCGTCCCCTTCTCCTCCCGCCTTCAATCTTTCCCAGCATCAGGGTCTTTTCAAATGAGTCAGCTCTTCGCATCAGGTGGCCAAAGTATTGGAGCTTCAGCTTCAACATCAGTCCTTCCAATGAACACCCAGGACCGATCTCCTTACTCAAGATAAATGAAAATATATATCCACACAAGGACTTTTACCTAAATCTTCAATGCAGCACTAAACATAATAGCCCCAAACTAGAAACAATTCAAACAATCTGTGATATATCCATACAATGGAATATTACTCAGCAATAAAATGAATAAACTACAAAAACAGAAGAATAAATCTCAAAAAAATCCTACTGTAGTACATAGAAGAAGCCTTATACAAGACAGTACATATCATATAATTCATTTATAGAAAGTTCTAGAACAGGCAAAATTATGGTTAAAAAAAAAATCAGAACAGTGATAGGCAACAGAGGTAGCAGTCACAGGGACTGACGGGAATGGACACAGGAGGACTTTCAGGAGTAATAGCAGTGTTTTATATCTTGACAGGGGTTTGAGTTACACAGATACATTTGTCGAAAATCAGAGAAAGTATACTTCAAATTTATGCTTTCCCCATATGCAAACTTCATAATTTTTAAACTATAAATTTAAAAAGACTGCTCTCTCGAACTTTTCTGAGCCAGGGTTGGTGGACAAATGAGGTAGTGTGGAGTAGAGAAAAGGGTTCAGACTTTAAAGCCAGCCAGAGATAAATTTGACTTCTAGCTCAGCCATTAGGCTGTATGTCTTTGGGCAACTTACTTAACTTCTCTGTTTCCTTATGTGTGCAGGTGAAATAGTAGCACAATGCCCAGCATATAGTATGTGCTCCATGAATGGTTTGTGTTAGTTGCTCAGTCATGTCCGACTCTTTGTGACCCCATGGACTACATCTGCCAGGCTTCTCTGTCTACTGGCTTTCTCAGGCAAGAATACTGGAGTGGGTTGCCATTTCCTTCTTCAGGGGATCTTCTGAATCCAGGGATTGATCCCAGGTCTCCTCCATTGCAGGCGGATTCTGTATCCACTGAGTCCCCATAAATGGTAGTTATTGATAAACTGACATTTGAGATGATTTGGGGTCACAGGGCCAAAAGAGGTATTAT
Organism: Bubalus bubalis; assembly: GCF_019923935.1. Taxonomy (NCBI): domain Eukaryota; kingdom Metazoa; phylum Chordata; class Mammalia; order Artiodactyla; family Bovidae; genus Bubalus; species Bubalus bubalis. The sequence continues at coordinate 143,083,783 of NC_059181.1, forward strand.
TGCATACCTCATGAACACTGTTCCAACCAAGCTATTGGCCTACTAAAGGTTATACATGAATCTTCCCTGGGATATTTGTATTTTCATAAGGCTCCATGAAGGTTAAAAAAGTACCCCATCTCCTTCCAAGGAGTAGATGAATGAAGATTTGGAGCAGTGTTTGGCTGATTTGCTCTCAGTACCCTGAGCTCCACTCACCTCAGGCTCTATGCCTTCTTCATAGGAGCGAATGCTGAAGGCCATGCCTTCAAATGTGTGGTCCACCCGTAGGACAGCCAAAGCCAGCCTGGCCACTGTCAGATTTGCTGCCCTCCCAGGAAACTCCATCTTGTGACCAGCATGTTCAATTATCCTCAGAATTCTGCAAGGAATGACAGGTAGAGAAGAGTATTCCTAGCTTTTGAATGTAAAACCCATCCTCCTTACAAAATTTCCTCTACATAAAATTTTCTTTGAGTTTTAATCACTATCTTTATATTGCTTAGAAATTAGTAGATAAGAGTATAGGCTTTGAAGTCAGAGCAGCTGAAATTTAAAGCTTAGTTGCTCTAATTTCTAACTGTGTGGGAAAATCAAATGACCTCATCAAGCTTCAGTCTCCTCACTTGCAAAGTTAATAATATGAGCACTCATCTCAAAAGAATGTATTAAAGATTAGATGAAATTGATATATGTAAAGCCAGATCCTGCATGGTCTCATAGGCCAAGAAATTTGGATTTTAGTCTATATGTAACAGAAATCTACTGAGTGGTTTTAAAAGCAAGACAATAACATGATGTGATATATGCATAAAAGATCATTCTGTAGAAGAGAGACCACAGAGAAGCAAGAGCAAAGGTTGGGAGATCAGTTAAGAGGTTACTGTAGAAGATCAGTTGAGAGAAACGGAGCTAGGCCTAGAGTAGTACTGGTAGCAAGGGAGAGAAGTAGATGGTTTCCAGGAATAATATGCCAGCAAATTTGGAAACCTCAGAAATGGCCACAAGACTGGATAAGTTCAGCTTTCATTCCAATCTCAAAGAAGGGCAATGCCAAAGAACATTCAAACTACCACACAATTGTGCTCATTTCACATGCTAGCAAGGCAATGCTCAGAATCCTTCAGGTTAGGCTTCAACAGTACAAGAATCCAAGAACTTTTATTTTATTTTATTTTATTTTAATTTTTTTAAATTTTATTTTATTTTTAAACTTTACATAACTGTATTAGTTTTGCCAAATATCAAAATGAATCCGCCACAGGTATACATGTGTTCCCCATCCTGAACCCTCCTCCCTCCTCCCTCCCCATTCCATCCCTCTGGGTCGTCCCAGTGCACCAGCCCCAAGCATCCAGTATCGTGCATCGAACCTGGACTGGCAACTCGTTTCATACATGATATTTTACATGTTTCAATGCCATTCTCCCAAATCTTCCCACCCTCTCCCTCTCTCACAGAGTCCATAAGACTGTTCTATACATCTGTGTCTCTTTTGCTGTCTCGTACACAGGGTTATTGTTACCATCTTTCTAAATTCCATATATATGCGTTAGTATACTGTATTGGTGTTTTTCTTTCTGGCTTACTTCACTATGTATAATAGGCTCCAGTTTCATCCACCTCATTAGAACTGATTCAAATGTATTCTTTTTAATGGCTGAATAATACTCCATTGTGTATATGTACCACAGCTTTCTTATCCATTCATCTGCTGATGGACATCTAGGTTGCTTCCATGTCCTGGCTATTATAAACAGTGCTGCGATGAACATTGGGGTACACGTGTCTCTTTCCCTTCTGGTTTCCTCAGTGTGTATGCCCAGCAGTGGGATTGCTGGATCATAAGGCAGGTCTATTTCCAGTTTTTTAAGGAATCTCCACACTGTTCTCCATAGTGGCTGTACTAGTTTGCATTCCCACCAACAGTGTAAGAGGGTTCCCTTTTCTCCACACCCTCTCCAGCATTTATTACTTGTAGACTTTTGGATCGCAGCCATTCTGACTGGTGTGAAATGGTACCTCATAGTGGTTTTGATTTGCATTTCTCTGATAATGAGTGATGTTGAGCATCTTTTCATGTGTGTGTTAGCCCTCTGTATGTCTTCTTTGGAGAAATGTCTATTTAGTTCTTTGGCCCATTTTTTGATTGGGTCATTTATTTTTCTGGAGTTGAGCTGTAGGAGTTGCTTGTATATTCTCGAGATTAGTTGTTTGTCAGTTGCTTCGTTTGCTATTATCTTCTCCCATTCTGAAGGCTGTCTTTTCACCTTGCTAATAGTTTCCTTTGATGTGCAGAAGCTTTTAAGGTTAATTAGGTCCCATTTGTTTATTTTTGCTTTTATTTCCAATATTCTGGGAGATGGGTCATAGAGGATCCTGCTGTGATGTATGTCAGAGAGTGTTTTGCCTATGTTCTCCTCTAGGAGTTTTATAGTTTCTGGTCTTACGTTGAGATCTTTAATCCATTTTGAGTTTATTTTTGTGTATGGTGTTAGAAAGTGTTCTAGTTTCATTCTTTTACAAGTGGTTGACCAGATTTCCCAGCACCACTTGTTAAAGAGATTGTCTTTAATCCATTGTATATTCTTGCCTCCTTTGTCAAAGATAAGGTGTCCATATGTGCGAGGATTTATCTCTGGGCTTTCTATTTTGTTCCATTGATCTATATTTCTGTCTTTGTGCCAGTACCATACTGTCTTGATAACTGTGGCTTTGCAGTAGAGCCTGAAGTCAGGTAGGTTGATTCCTCCAGTTCCATTCTTCTTTCTCAAGATCGCTTTGGCTATTCGAGGTTTTTTGTATTTCCATACAAATTGTGAAATTATTTGTTCTAGCTCTGTGAAGAATGCTGTTGGTAGCTTGATAGGGATTGCATTGAATCTATAGATTGCTTTGGGTAGTATACTCATTTTCACTATATTGATTCTTCCAATCCATAAACATGGTATATTTCTCCATCTGTTAGTGTCCTCTTTGATTTCTTTCACCAGTGTTTTATAGTTTTCTATATATAGGTCTTTAGTTTCTTTAGGTAGATATATTCCTAAGTATTTTATTCTTTCCGTTGCAATGGTGAATGGAATTGTTTCCTTAATTTCTCTTTCTGTTTTCTCATTATTAGTGTATAGGAATGCAAGGGATTTCTGGGTGTTGATTTTATATCCTGCAACTTTACTATAGTCATTGATTAGTTCTAGTAATTTTCTGGTGGAGTCTTTAGGGTTTTCTATGTAGAGGATCATGTCATCTGCAAACAGTGAGAGCTTTACTTCTTCTTTTCCAATTTGGATTCCTTTTATTTCTTTTTCTGTTCTGATTGCTGTGGCCAAAACTTCCAAAACTATGTTGAATAGTAATGGTGAAAGTGGGCACCCTTGTCTTGTTCCTGACTTTAGAGGAAATGCTTTCAATTTTTCACCATTGAGGATAATGTTTGCTGTGGGTTTGTCATATATAGCTTTGATTATGTTGAGGTATGTTCCTTCTATTCCTGCTTTCTGGAGAGTTTTGATCATAAATGGATGTTGAATTTTGTCAAAGGCTTTCTCTGCATCTATTGAGATAATCATATGGTTTTTGTTTTTCAATTTGTTAATGTGGTGTATTACATTGATTGATTTGCGGATATTGAAGAATCCTTGCATCCCTGGGATAAAGCCCACTTGGTCATGGTGTATGATCTTTTTAATGTGTTGTTGGATTCTGATTGCTAGAATTTTGTTAAGGATTTTTGCATCTATGTTCATCAGTGATATTGGCCTGTAGTTTTCTTTTTTTGTGGGATCTTTGTCAGGTTTTGGTATTAGGGTGATGGTGGCCTCATAGAATGAGTTTGGAAGTCTACCATCCTCCGAAATTTTCTGGAAGAGTTTGAGCAGGATAGGTGTTAGCTCTTCTCTAAATTTTTGGTAGAATTCAGCTGTGAAGCCGTCTGGACCTGGGCTTTTGTTTGCTGGAAGATTTTTGATTACAGTTTCAATTTCCGTGCTTGTGATGGGTCTGTTAAGATTTTCTATTTCTTCCTGGTCGAGTTTTGGAAAGTCGTACTTTTCTAAGAATTTGTCCATTTCTTCCTCGTTGTCCATTTTATTGGCATATAATTGTTGATAGTAGTCTCTTATGATCCTTTGTATTTCTGTGTTGTCTGTTGTGATCTCTCCATTTTCATTTCTAATTGTATTGATTTGATTTTTCTCCCTTTGTTTCTTGATGAGTCTGGCTAATGGTTTGTCAATTTTATTTATCCTTTCAAAGAACCAGCTTTTGGTTTTGTTGATTTTTGCTATGGTCTCTCTTGTTTCTTTTGCATTTATTTCTGCTCTAATTTTTAAGATTTCTTTCCTTCTACTAACCCTAGGGTTCTTCATTTCTTCCTTTTCTAATTGCTTTAGATGTAGAGTTAGGTTATTTATTTGACTTTTTTCTTGTTTTTTGAGGTGTGCCTGTATTGCTATGAACTTTCCCCTTAGGACTGCTTTTACAGTGTCCCACAGGTTTTGGGTTGTTGTGTTTTCATTTTCATTCGTTTCTATGCAAATATTGATTTCTTTTTTGATTTCTTCTGTGATTTGTTGGTTATTCAGCAGCGTGTTGTTCAGCCTCCATATGTTGGCTTTTTTAATAGTTTTTCTCCTGTAATTGAGATCTAATCTTACTGCATTGTGGTCAGAAAAGATGCTTGGAATGATTTCTATTTTTTTGAATTTACCAAGGCTAGCTTTATGGCCCAGGATGTGATCTATCCTGGAGAAGGTTCCATGTGCGCTTGAGAAGAAGGTGAAATTCATTGTTTTGGGATGAAATGTCCTATAGATATCAATTAGGTCTAACTGGTCTATTGTATCATTTAAAGTTTGTGTTTCCTTGTTAATTTTCTGTTTAGTTGATCTATCCATAGGTGTGAGTGGGGTATTAAAGTCTCCCACTATTATTGTGTTATTGTTAATTTCTTCTTTCATACTTGTTAGCATTTGTCTTACATACTGCGGTGCTCCCGTGTTGGGTGCATATATATTTATAATTGTTATATCTTCTTCTTGGATTGATCCTTTGATCATTATGTAGTGACCATCTTTGTCTCTTTTCACAGTCTTTGTTTTAAAGTCTATTTTATCTGATATGAGTATTGCTACTCCTGCTTTCTTTTGGTCCCTATTTGCATGGAAAATCTTTTTCCAGCCCTTCACTTTCAGTCTGTATGTGTCCCCTGTTTTGAGGTGGGTCTCTTGTAGACAACATATGTAGGGGTCTTGTTTTTGTATCCATGCAGCCAGTCTTTGTCTTTTGGTTGGGGCATTCAACCCATTTACGTTTAAGGTAATTACTGATAAGTATGACCCCATTGCCATTTACTTTATTGTTTTGGGTTCGAATTTATACACCATATTTGTGTTTCCTGTCTAGAGAATATCCTTTAGTATTTGTTGAAGAGCTGGTTTGGTGGTGCAGAATTCTCTCAGCTTTTGCTTGTCTGAAAAGCTTTTGATTTCTCCTTCATACTTGAATGAGATCCTTGCTGGGTACAATAATCGGGCTGTAGGTTATTTTCTTTCATCACTTTAAGTATGTCTTGCCATTCCCTCCTGGCTTGAAGAGTTTCTATTGAAAGATCAGCTGTTATCCTTATGGGAATTCCCTTGTGTGTTATTTGTTGTTTTTCCCTTGCTGCTTTTAATATTTGTTCTTTGTGTTTGATCTTTGTTAATTTGATTACTATGTGTCTTGGGGTGTTTTGCCTTGGGTTTATCCTGTTTGGGACTCTCTGGGTTTCTTGGACTTGGGTGATTATTTCCTTCCCCATTTTAGGGAAGTTTTCAACTATTATCTCCTCAAGTATTTTCTCGTGGTCTTTCTTTTTGTCTTCTTCTTCTGGGACCCCTATGATTCGAATGTTGTAGCATTTAATATTGTCCTGGAGGTCTCTGAGATTGTCCTCATTTCTTTTAATTCGTTTTTCTTTTGTCCTCTCTGATTCATTTATTTCTACCATTCTATCTTCTAACTCACTAATCCTATCTTCTGCCTCTGTTATTCTACTATTTGTTGCCTCCAGAGTGTTTTTAATTTCACTTATTGCATTATTCATTATATATTGACTCTTTTTTATTTCTTCTAAGTCCTTGTTAAACCTTTCTTGCATCTTCTCAATCCTTGCCTCCAGGCTATTTATCTGTGATTCCATTTTAATTTCAAGATTTTGGATCAATTTCACTGTCATTATTCGGAATTCTTTATCAGGTAGATTCCCTATCTCTTCCTCTTTTGTTTGGTTTGGTGGGCATTTATCCTGTTCCTTTATCTGCTGGCTATTCCTCTGTCTCTTCATCTTGTTTAAATTGCTGAGTTTGGGGTGTCCTTTCTGTATTCTGGCAGTTTGTGGAGTTCTCTTTATTGTGGCGCTTCCTCGCTGTGTGTGGGTTTGTACAGGTGGCTTGTCAAGGTTTCCTGGTTAGGGAAGCTTGTGTCGATGTTCTGGTGGATGGAGCTGTATTTCTTCTCTCTGGAGTGTAATGAAATGTCCAGTAATGAGTTATGAGATGTCTATGATTTTGGGGTGACTTTGGGCAGCCTGTATCTTGAAGCTCAGGGCTGTGTTCCTTTGTTGCTGGAGAATTTGCTTGGTATGTCTTTCCCTGGAACTTGTTGGCCCTTGTGTGGAGCTTGGTTTCAGTGTCTGTATGGAGGCGTTTGATGAGCTCCCGTCAATTAATGTTCCTTGGAGTCAGGAGTTCCCTGGAGTCAGGGTTTGGACTTAAGCCTCCTACTTCCGGTTATCGGTCTTATTTTTACAGTAGTTTCAAAACTTCTCCTTCTATACAGCACCATTGATAAAACATCTACGTTAAAGATGAAAAGTTTCTCTACTGTGAGGGTCACTCAGAGAGGTTCACAGCGTTACATGGAGAAGAGAAGAGGGAGGAGGGAGTTAGAGGTGACCCAAATGACATGAGGTGGAATCAATAGTGGAGAGAGTGGGCTAGCCAGTAGTCACTTCCTTATGTGCACTCCACAACTGGACCGCTCAGAGATGTTCACGGAGTTATACAGAGAAGAGAAGAAGGAGGCAGGAGACAGAGGTGGCCAGAAGGATAAAAGGGGGAAATGAAAAGGAGGGAGACAGATCCAGCCAGTAATCAGTTCCCTCAGTGTTCTCCACCATCTGGAACACACAGAAATTCACAGAGTTGGGTAGAGTAGAGAGGGGTTAGGGAGGAGATACAGGTGACCTGGTGGAGAAAATGGAGAGTCCAGAGGGAGAGAGAGCAGTCAAGCCAGTAATCTCGCTCCCTAGTGAAAAATGGGTCCTGAAGATTGGGTTCTTAAAGGTACGAAATTGGTAACAAATACATAAAAGCAAAAATTAAAAATCTAGAGTAGAGTTTGGAATTTCAAAAATGCGATGTTAATGAAAAGAAGAAGGAAAAGAAAGAGAGAAAAAACGAACAAAGAAAAACAAACAAGGTTGCGAAAATTATAAAGAAACTACAGGTACAAAATTGATAACTAATACCAAAAAGCAAAAATTAAAAATCTAGAGTAGAGTTTGGAATTTCAAAAATACAACGTTAAAAAAAAAAGAAGAAGAAAAATAAAGAGAGAAAACAAACAAACCAACAAAAACAATGTCGCAAAAATTATAAAGAAAATACAGGTACAAAATTGATATCAAATACCAAAAAGCATACATTAAAAATCTTGAGTAGAGTTTGGAATTGCAGATATATGATGTTATATAAAAGAAGAAGAGAAAGAAACAGAGGGAAAAAAAGAAAAAAAAATCACAGAAATTATAAAAAAAAACTATAGGTACAAAATTGATAACATATACCAAAAGGCTAAAATTAAAAATCTAGAGTACAGTTTGGAATTTCAAAAATACAATGTTAAAAAAAGAAGAAAAAAAAAAAACACGGTCAAAAAATTACAAAATATATATATGAAGTTTGCTGAAGAAGAAAAAAAAATAGGGTCTTTTTTTTTTTTTTTTGCAAAGTAATAGTTATAAAAGTGAAAATTAAAGGACAATAGAGGACTTAAAATTTTTTTTAAAAAAATTAAAAAAAAAAAGAAAGAAAGATTGATCGTAAAAATAGTCAAAATATATCTAGGTCTTTCTCTGGTTTTGTTGTGAGTATTGTGGGTTCAGTTCATTTTTGGCTAGTTCCTTAGTCCGACTTATATTTCTCAAGATCTATAGGCCCCTTCCTATGTAATCCGTAGTAACCACAGGGTTTTAATCTATGGCCTGTAGCTTCCAAGGCGTTTCCCTCTGTTATAGCTTCTTCTGTTTGCTGGTCTCTTCAGTGTCTGGTTCCCACCCCGACACAAAGGGGACGGTTGAGGACACTATTTTTTTTTTTTTTTTTTTTTTAGGTTCACTTGTTCAGCCGCGCTGTGGGGAGGGAGGGAGGGATGCTGCAAACAAATAACACTGGCGTGCGCTCGCAGTGCCTCAGCCACACTGGGCCTGCCCCCGCTCACGGCGCGTGTAGCCTCCCTGCCCACACTGCTCGGGCTCTAGGTTGTTCCGCCGGGAACAATCAGAGGCCGGCCCTGGGCTGAGCTCCCAGGTCCAAGCCGCTCAGGTTCAGGCACTCGGGTAGTCCTCAGAGGCGCAGACTCGGTTGGGCCTGCGTTTTGTGCTCTTCCCAGATCCGAGCAGCTCAGGTGATGTGTTTGGCGGGTGCCAATGCTGCGACTTATCGCCTCCCCGCCACTCGGTTATCTGGGTGTAAAACCGGCGCACCTTCTCAGGCAGATGTTGACCGTCCAGACCCCCAAGAAGTTTTAGTTAGCAAAGAAGCCTGCTTACAGTTTTATAGATAGTGTTTCTCTGGGGCTGCGATTGCCCCCTTCTGGCTCTGGCTGCCTGTCACCGGAGGGGGAAGGTCTGCAGCCGGCTATCTCTGTTCAGTCCTTTGTTCTGTGCGCGGGCCTGGCGGTGTCTTAGGTTAGGGCTGGCTTTTCGCGTGGTAGATATCCCACAGTCTGGTTTGCTAGCCCAAATTATTTCGCTCAGATAGCGCTCCGGACATTCGGCCTGATTCTTACTCTAAGGGACACAGCCCGCGCCGCACTTCCCTGCCCGGCCCCCGCTTGCTAATGCCGTGTGCAGGCGTCTGCGCTGCTTCTCTGCTGGGGGAGTTACCGTAGGGCTCACAGTCTGCGATTTTTAATTGTTTATTTATTTATTTTTTCCTCCCTTTTATGTTGCCCTCTGTGCTTCCAAATCTCGGCACAGATTCGGCAGTGAGAAGGTTTCCTGGTGTTTGGAAACTTCTCTCTTTTTAAGACTCCCTTCCCGGGACAGAACTCCGTCCCTCCTTCTTTTGTCTCTTTTTTTTGTCTTTTATATTTTTTCCTACCTCCTTTCGAAGAGTTGGGCTGCTTTTCTGGGTGCCTGATGTCTTCTGCCGGCATTCAGAAGTTGTTTTGTGGAATTTACTCGACGTTTAAATGCTCTTTTGATGAATTTGTGGGGGAGAAAGTGTTCTCCCCATCCTACTCCTCCGCCATCTTGGCTCCTCCTCCAAGAATCCAAGAACTTTTAGATTTACAAGCTGGATTTAGTAAAGGCAGAGGAACCAGAGATCAAATTGCCAACATCCATTGGATCTTAGAAAAAGCAAGGGAATTCCAGAAAAACATCTACTTCTGCTTCATTGACGAGGCTAAAGCCTTTGACTGTGTGGATCACAATAAACTGTGGAAAATTCTGAAAGAGATGGGAATACCAGACCACCTTACCTGCCTCCTGAAAAACCTGTATGTGGGTCAAGAAGCAACAGTTAGAACCAGACATGGAACAAGGGACTGGTTTCAAATTGGGAAAGGAGTACGTCAAGGCTGTATTTTGTTAGCCTGCTTATCTACCTATATGCAGAATATATCGTGTGAAATGCCAGGCTGGATGAAACGCAAGCTGGAATCAAGATTGCCGGGAGAAATATCAATAACCTCAGATATGCAGATGACACCACCCTTATGGCAGACAGTGAAGAGAAACTAAAAAGCCTCTTGATGAAGGTGAAAGAGGAGAGTGAAAAAGTTGGCTTAAAACTCAACATTCAGAAAACGAAGATCATGGCATCTGGTCCCATCACTTCATAGGACATAGATGAGGAAACAGTGGAAACAGTGTCAGACTTTATTTTTTTGGGCTCCAAAATCACTGCAGATGGTGACTGTAGCCATGAAATTAAAAGACGCTTGCTCCTTGGAAGAAAAGCTATGACAAACCTTGACAGCATATTAAAAAGCAGACACATCAGTTTGCCAGCAAAAGTCCATATAGTCAAAGCTATGGTTTTTCCAGTAGCCGTGAACGAATGTGAGATGGTGCTATGTCGCTTCAGTCATGTCTCACTCTTTGTGACCCTATGGACTGTAGCCCACCAGGCTCCTCTGTCCATGGGGATTCTCCAGGCAAGAATACTGGGGTGGGTTGCCATGCACTCCTCCAGGGGATCTTCCCAACCTAGGGATCAAACCCGTGTCTCTTCTGTCTCCTGCATTGGCAGGTGGGTTCTTTACCACCAGTGGCACCTGGGAAGCCTGGGATGTGAGAGTTGAACCATAAAGAAGGCTGAGCACCGAAGAATTGATGCTTTCAAACTGTGGTGCTGGAGAACTCTCTTGAGAGTCCCTTCCTCAGCAAGGAGATCCAACCATTCAATCCTAAAGGAAATCAACCCTGAATATTCATTGGAAGGACTGATGCTGAAGCTGAAGCTCCAATACTTTGGCTACGTGATATGAACTGCCAACTCCCTGGAAAAGACCCTGATGCTGGGAAAGATTGAGGGCAGGAGGAGAAGGGGGTGACAGAGAATGAGATAGTTGGATGGCGTCACTGACTCAATGGACATGAGTTTGAGCAAACTGTGGGAGATAGTGCAGGACAGGGAAGCCTGGTGTGCTGTAGCCCATGGGGTCACAAAGAGTGGGACACAACAGAGGGAAGTAATTAGTGTCCTCAAGTGTTTTGCTTGAGCCTTGGGTGGATGCATTATGTAGAAATGGGGAACATTGGGGGAACACCAGGAAGCAGATTGAACGTTTGACTTGGGGTAACTATTTATTTGGAAAGTTGCTGTCATTAAGGTTCAGTTAGAATTTGAATGCATTCTTTCGCAATTGGGATTCCAAGAGGATGACCCCCGGCATGTTGTGCTCACAAAGCATTCAACGCATAACTACCTGACCTTTAGAACTGGCAATGCCTGTATGCAAAGGAATTAACAGTATATATTGTAAATATTTTGAAATAACTTATTTTACCAAAGTACTAGTACTTACTCATTGCTTACTTCATGCAGATCAGATGCTGAATGGTTTTGCTTTCCCAAAGCAGCACTGATTATTTGTAATATAGTCTGGGTTAGGTTCATACTTATCTCATCACACTGTGAAATATCAGATACTTTCGAAACAATAATCTTTGTTTCTTCTTCATCCAGAAGAGGGGATTCATTGATTAAAATGTGTTCTGCAACATCATTCACATTTTCTGGGGAAAGAAAAGTGAAATATAAATGCTGCTGCATTACCTAGTTTTGAGCCATGCTGGTCTGCGTCTTTCCATTTAAAAAGTAAAGGCAGTAAAATGGAAACATATACCAAGTTAACAAAATTTGTGAAGGAAACACTGGACTTCAATTTCTACAATTGATGGAGTCCCAGAAAGTAGCACATAAGTCAAATTTTTATTCACTAAATCCTTTTTTAAATACTCCCCTAGGGAAACCTTTCTTGTCACTAAAGATTATCTTGCAATTAGATTCTAATTAAGTTAAGACTTTTGAGTATTGGATTGAGTTAAGTAGATCCCATCTGTACTCAAATATCACACTCATTCTATGCTTTCATAATCAAGGATGGTGATTATGTTGTTCTGTCAAGAACCAGCAACGTGCAGAACAAAAGCAAATATGGACCACATAACAATAAAGAGCACTTCAGGTTTTTCTAGAGAGTAAGCACAATAGATATTAATTCACCCACTTTTTTCTTCACTTTTTATTATGGAAATTTTTAAATATGCACAAAAGTAGAAAGAATAGTATAATGAATCTCAGTGTACCTCATGAATCACCTAGCTTCAACAAGTGTCAATGAAGAGCTAATCTTATTTTATCTACAATTCCGCCTACCTTCTCCCAACCCCAGATTATTTTAAAGCAACCCCCAGACATCATATCATTTCATCCATGAACACTTCAGAATGCATCTCTAAAACAAAGGACTACAATTATCCTCCAATTAAAAATAAAAAATAATAAAATAAAAAACTTGTCAGAACCACAATACCAGCATCATATCTTTCAAAAGCTTATAATAATACTCAATATTATCAAATATCCAGTCAGTGTTCAAAAGTCCTCATGTCTCATAAGTGCTTTTTAAAAGTAGTTTTTTGTTGGGATCATCACCCACTGTTAAACAGCTTTATTAGACAAATACAAAACTAGGCTTCAGTTTGATACAACCTATATGAAGCAGTATTCTTGTCTGGAGAATCCCATGGGCAGAGGAACCTGACAGGCTATAGTCCATGGGCTCACAAGAATCGGACACGACTTAGCAACTAAAGAGAGAGAGAGAGAGATGAAGCTGGGCTCCCTTGTGGCGCCCTCGCAGCTTAGAGCACTCACATTCAAATCCAGTAACCAAAATATAATGGAAAATAATTGAAAAATAATGTGAAAGCCAACAATAAATGATTTTCGAGAAATTTCTTTTAAAAAGAAAAATACAGTCTGTTGAGAAAAATTCCAGAGAGAGATTACATTCATAACACACTTAACCCAAGTTACATTTCAAATGACCAACTCTTTCTCTCACTGTTTCTCTCTCTCTTTGCATCCTCCACAGTTGGCAGCATCTCTCCAAACCTCTCTCTCCTACCCCAAGCGCCCCACAACTTTATCCCCAACATAGCTTACAAAGGCCATTTTTTTCTTTCTCCCATTTTCCTCATTTCTTGCTTTAATCTCTGTCTGTCTGTCTCTCTCTTTAGTCTGTTCTTATCAACATAAATTAAATAATCTTAACTGAGATCCTCTCAATTGTCTCTCTTTAACCATTACCCCAATCTGTCCAGCAATGGCAGAAAAATAGAGCATGCTCAGTCACAGATGTTTCTACTGCTCTTATTAAATTGTCCAGGCTTTGTTGTAAATGGGAGCTGCCTCCCTGGGTCATTATTCTTTGCGTTTCAGTGATGGGACTTCACTTCATGCACTCCCTGCTGTGGCCAAATGAAAGTAAACAATAGGCCAGTGGGAGACTATTACATATTGTGGAAAGTAACTACAGACTTTTCACTGGGGGTTGTATGGTTTTTAAGCAAAATTCAAGACAAATTACATGCATTGTGTAAAAATTCTAAGGTCCCAAGCAAGAGCAATAAAAGGAATCCTCCTTTATTAGCTGTAGAATAACCTCCATTGCTTGAAGTAGTTAAAATTAATCTGCCAGTAATTACAATAATGAAAACAGTAACATCGGTTATTCATTGAGCAACTTCTATAAGCCAGTGTTCTAGTTATCTACTGCTGCAGAACAAACAACCCCAAAACTTAATGACTTAAGACAACAGTTTATTGTTCTCTCTCATTGTTCTCTGTGTTGATAAACCTCAGGTGAGCACTTCTCATTTGGAGTCTCTCATGTAGGTGTAGTCAGATGACAGGTGGGACTGGAGTCATCTGAAGGTTAGACTGGACTGGAAGTCCAAGATGGCTCCCTCACACGCCTGGCAGTTGAAGCTACCATGGACTGGTCAGTTGAGGTTGTTGCCTCTTGAGTCAGTTGAGGCTCTTCCCTACACATGCCCTCTCCCGCTGGCTTAGGCTCAGTGGTACGCTGGATCTGGTTTATGGTGTACTGGAGCCAGCTTGTATCAACTATTGAGAAGCAATCGTTACATTTTCAGGAATTTTGTGAGCCATTATTAAAAGTTAAATTACATAAACTTCCAATTAAATAAAACATATTACAAATAATAGTGATAATCAGAACTCATTACTTCCTAATTATTTTACTGCATTTTAATAATCCATGGTCTTGTGATTGTTCACATCTACTGTGTTCATGCATCTCTTACCAACTTGATGTTCAGTGCTATATGTTGTAGTTTGTGTTCAGCCTTGGGAGGAGTATTACAGCAAAGAAATCAGCAAATGCTACAAATGTATTACTTTTTCCCCATAGAGCTTGCCATGAAACATTTTCCAGCACACCACTGTTTGGGCTTTGGAGTCTGGGTTCTAAGAGGATGAGAACGTACCAATAGAAAGGAAGGAGAAGATTCCAGTCTTCTTAAAAGTTAGTTCCATAAATGGTGCAGCAGTCACTACTGCCCAATTCTATCGGCTTAAGCAGTCACAAGCTAGCTCTGATTCTACTCTCAGTTGACAAGGAGGGAATGAATCGATGGTGGCTACTTTGGAGACAAGATACCATAGCAGGGCTGTATACATACATTTCTTTGCACCTCATCATCACCTTAAACCTATGTGGTGGGTACTAATATTATGTCTTTTATATAGATTAAGAAATTAAGACACAGAGATCCTAACCCAAATTTTAATCCAGGCCTGTTTGATTCCAAAGCTAGTGTTCTTCAATATCATTTCCTGCTACAGCATTTGTGCCTTTGCCCCTTTTCTCCATGGTGTTGGGGGTTGGAGCAGCTGTGTTTTGCAGGCCTTCTCCCTGACATCCTGAGAATTACATCATTCTCTATCAATCACATACTCTTCTACCCTGATGGTGGAATGAACACAGACAGGAGACAGTTTTGTGAAAAGTTCAAGCCAACTTCAGAGAGGGATGCAGCCTCAACATCATAGAGGTAACAAAAATTCAGCACAACGAAGAATCTACAGAACTTTGAAATAAGGGTGGCTTTTCTACCTGTGATATTAAGGAGTTTTGTGAATTGAGAATTTAAGTGGGGAACTTATGAGTTTTCTCCAATCAAGATATCTCACACTTGTCAGCAAGATTGAAAGCTAAAGAAAAATTGTTTCAACGTGAATGCATTTTTCTTTCCTTAACTGTACTCATTTGTCATTAAGCTTCTACCTTACAAGGTGAAGGATTCCTCCAAAGCTAATACATTTGATAGTTTATTTTTCAGTTATATACATTAGAGTCACCCTCTCACTCTTCTGTTTCTCTGCAGATTTTTTTAAATAAAGTGACTTCTAACAGTTAATTTTCTAAAAATCCCAATCCAACGCCATGCTTTGGTTGTTGTTATGGGTGTTTGTTAACTTTTTCTTCCACAGAGAAAATTCTATTAGCATGTCTAAGAAAAATGTGTCACTCAGAAGGAGTGAGGCCAACAGGAAACACAGACCTTTCTATCTTGCCACCCACTCACTTCAAGCTGCAACACTCTCTCTTGCCCGGACTCATGATTTCAGATCCAGAAACCATCAGAGAGGTGCTTGCTTTTCTAATTCCTCTAGGTATTCCTTGGCAAGGATCTCAAACTTAAATCTTCTGCAAAAAGACAAGACTCAGAAATTCACTGCCTCGGGGCTCTTCCCTGGCCCTTTTGCAGGGTACTGGAATGCCTACATCTCAATTTCTAACTCTTCATGATGGGAGGAAACCACTGTATGCAGTAGAGCAATGCCCGACAGGATGTGCATAAACCGAAATTCTGTGTGCAAAACTTTATGCATAATTTAAAAAACACTGACAAGCAGAGGCAGGATTTTCAGGATAGTGTAGTAAGGAGAGGCTTAGGGAAACGTTCACCAAGAGAGATCTCTGATGCTGGTCAAAGTTAGCTAAGATAATCATTCAAAGTCTCCGGAGATTGATGGGAGATCTTACAGCAGACTGACAAGCATTTATTGAAGAAAGTCTACAGAAATTTGTCAAGTGCAGTGGCGGGCCATGGCATCTGAGCTAGGAACTGCACCCATCCTCCACAGATCTGCCTTGCGAGCGAATTGTTCCACTGGGCTAGGCAGCTGAGTGGCACTTAGCATCTCCCCCAGGTCCCTGAGATGGAAGAACTATTCTGAGTGGATTTGATGGCAAGTGAATGTTTGCAGTTCCCACCTTTCCAACTCTGAGCTGTTGAAGATCCATACTAGGCAGTGGCAGCAGCTGAGTGTCAGCAATAAGTCCCTCTTGTGCCCAAGCGCACACACACAGCTCCTGTTGCATTGGGAAGACCCTAGTGAAGTACCTGGTGAAGGGCATATTCACCACCATCACCACCCCCAAGCTCTTGCCCCATAGGACAGATATTTTGCCCAGAGGAGGATAGAAGAAAGCCTCAAAGATTGGTAATACTCTTCTCCTAACAAGGGCACAGACTTTAATTGGATCAAACGGTGGAGCAATTTATACCCTGCTGAGTCGCTTCAGTCATGTCCGACTCTGTGCGACCCCATAGACGGCAGCCCACCAGGCTCCCCCATCCCTGGGATTCTCCAGGCAAGAACGCTGGAGTGGGTTGCCATTTCCTTCTCCAATGCATGAAAGTGAAAAGTGAAAGTGAAGTCGCTCAGTCGTGTCCGACTCTTAGCGACCCCATGGACTGCAGCCTACCAGGTTCCTCCGCCCATGGGATTTTCCAGGCAAGAGTACTGGAGTGGGGTGCCATTGCCTTCTCCATTTATACCCTAGGGTTTTGTAAAAAATGACAGAGCAATCAACTATCAACTAGGATGTTGGCTGTGATACCAACAGAGGCAGGCCAGCCAGCAGCTTAGTGGGGAAATCAGAGAAACAGAGAGAACTCAGCTAGAGCCACAGTCATTCCTAGTGCTCAAGGAAAATGTGTACATCTCCAAGGCTTCATCTTAAGGAGCAGCATCAAAGGGTGTACACTGCAGGGGAAACAGACTTCACCAAACTGGTCTAACCAATGGCATTTTTTACAGAGATAGAGTAAACAATTCTAAAATTCATACGGAACCACAAAAAAAAAACCTGAACAGCCAAATTGACCTTGAGAAAGTAGATCGAAGGCATTGTACTCCTTGATGTAAAAAATATATTAAAAAGCTACAGTAATCAAAACAGTATGAAGTTCATATGCAGACAGGCATATAAATCAATGGAATAGAATCGAAAGCCCGGAAATAAATCCATATATCAACTGACGTTCAACAAGGAAGCCAAGAATATACAATGGGCAAAGAGACTCTCTCCAACAAGTGGAAAACTGGATATCTGCATACAAAAGAATGAAATAGGACCTTATCTTATACCACACACAAAAATCAACTCTAAGTGGATTTGAGACTTAAAACTTGAAAACTCCCAGAAGAAAACATAAGATAAAAGCTTCATGATACTGATCTTGGCAATGATTTCATGGATGTGACACCAAAAGCACAGATGACAAAACCAAAAGAAAGCAAGTTGGACTACATCAAACTAAAAGCTTCTCACAGCAAAGGAAATAGTCAATAAAGCGAAAAGACAACCTACAGAAGGGAGAGAATATTTGCAAACCATATATTTGATAAGGGGTTAATTTCCAAAATATACAAATAACTCCAACCACTCAGTAGAAGAAATCCCACAGAACTGAATTTAAAAATAGGGTAAGAACTTGAGCAGACACTTCTCAAAAGAAGAAATACAAAAGGCCAATGGTATGTGAAAAGGTGCTCAACATCACTAGTCATCAAGGAAATGCAGATCAAAACCACAATGAGATGGTAATTATTAGAAATAAATAGATAACAAGTGTTGGCAAGGGTGTGGAGAAAAGGGTACCCTTATACGCTGTAACGCTGGGCTGGAAGAAGCACAAGCTGGAATCAAGATTGCCGGGAGAAATATCAATCACCTCAGATATGTAGACGACACCACCCTTATGGCAGAAAGTGAAGAGGAACTAAAAAGCCTCTTGATGAAAGTGAAAGAGGAGAAGTGAAAAAGTTGGCTTAAAGCTCAACATTCAGAAAATGAAGATCATGCCATCTGGTCCCATCACTTTATGGGAAATAGATGGGGAAACAGTGGAAACAGTGTCAGACTTTATTTTTTGGGGCTCCAAAATCACTGCAGATGGTGATTGCAGCCATGAAATTAAAAGATGCTTACTCCTTGGAAGGAAAGTTATGACCAACCTAGATAGCATATTCAAAAGCAGAGACATTACTTTGCCAACAAAGGTCCTGTCTAGTCAAGGCTATGGTTTTTCCAGTGGTCATGTATGGATGTGAGGGTTGGACTGTGAAGAAAGCTGAGTGCTGAAGAATTGATGCTTTTGAACTGTGGTGTTGGAGAAGACTCTTGAGAGTCCCTTGGACTGCAAGGAGATCCAACCAGTCCATTCTGAAGGAGATCAGCCCTGGGATTTCTTTGGAAGGAATGATGCTAAAGCTGAAACTCCAGTACTTTGGCCACCTCATGTGAAGAGTTGACTCATTGGAAAAGACTCTGATGCTGGGAGGGATTGGGGGCAGGAGGAGAAGGGGACGACAGAGGATGAGATGGTTGGATGGCATCACTGGTTCGATGGACATGAGTCTGAGTGAACTCTGGGAGATGGTGATAGACAGGGAAGCCTGGCCTGCTGCGATTCATGGGGTTGCAGAGAGTCAGACACAACGGAGCGACTGAACTGACTGACTGACTGATACACTGTTTATGTAAATGCAAACTGCTGCACCACTGTGGAAAATAATAAAAAGTTAAACATAGAACTACAATATGATCCAGCAATACCACTTGTGAGTATATATCCAAAGGATATAAAATTATTATCTCAAAGAGATATCTGCACTTCCTTGTTCATTGCAGCATTATTCATAATAACAAATATATAATAACCTAAGAGTCTGTAGAGAGGTAATTGAATAAATAAAATTTTATTATACGTATATATGTATACATACATATTAAATGGAATGTTATGCGGCCTTCAGTCCAGCTCAGTTCAGTCGCTCAGTCATGTCTGACTCTTTGCGACCCCATGAATTGCAGCACACCAGGCCTCCCTGTCCATCACCAACTCCCGGAGTTCACTCAGACTCACGTCCATCAAGTCAGTGATGCCATCCAGCCATCTCATCCTTCTCCAGCCCAGTGTTTCTCATGATGTACTCTGCATAGAAGTTAAATAAGCAGGGTGACAGTATACAGCCTTGACGAACTCCTGTTCCTCTTTGGAACCAGTCTGTTGTTCCATGTCCAGTTCTAACTGTTGCTTCCTGACCTGCATACAGATTTCTCAAGAGGCAGATCAGGTGGTCTGGTATTCCCATCTCTTTCAGAATTTTCCACAGTTTATTGTGATCCCCACAGTCAAAGGCTTTGGCATAGTCAGTAAAGCAGAAATAGATGTTTTTCTGGAACTCTCTTGCTTTTTCCATGATCTAGTGGATGTTGGCAATTTGATCTCTGGTTCCTCTGCCTTTTCTAAAACCAGCTTGAATATCTGGAAGTTCACGGTTCACATATTGCTGAAGGAAATCCTGTCATCTGCAGCAACATGGATGAAACAGAAGAGTATAATGCTAAGTGAAATAAGCAAGACTCAAAAAGATCAATATGCATGATCTCACTTATATGTGGAATCTAAAATAGTCAAACTCACAGAAGCACAGAATAAAATGGTGATTACCAGGGTTTAGAGGAGAGGGAAGTGAGGAGTTACTAATCAACAGGCATAAACATTCAGTTAAGCAAGATGACTAAGTTCTAGATATATACTATAAAACATTGTGTCAGCCGTCAATAGTAATGCATTGTACATTTTAAAATTGTCAGGAAAGTAGGTCTCACGTAAAGTGTTCTTACAACAATAAAATTAAATTAAAAGAAGAAAGAAAGTAGATTGGGCTAGGGGAAAGAGGGAATGGAGAGTGATTGCTAACATGTATGGCGTTTCATTTAGGAGTGATTAGAATGTTCTAGAATTAGTGGTGATGGTTGCACAATCTAGTGAATACACTAAAAAGCACTGAACTGTATACATTACATGGCTGAATTTTATGTCAATATCTCCATAAAATTTTTAATTACATTGAGATTAACTTATCAAATCACAAATATCCAAAACTCTGATAACATGCTGTGTTGATTTGAAGATGTTCAGAAACAGGCACTTTCACACCTTGTAAGTGGGAGTATAAGTTGGTGCAACTATTACAGAGAGCATTTTGATATCATGAAAAGTATGATTGATTTGAAAAGATACATGCACCCCAATGTTCATAGCACTATTTACAATAACCCATACATGGAAGCAATGTAAATATCCATTGATAGATGAATGGATAAAGAAGATGTGGTATATATATGTGGAATATTACTCAGCCATAAAACAGAACGAAATAATGCCATTAGCAGCAGCATGGGTGGACCTACAAGTTATCATACTAAGCTCAGTAGTTCAGACAAAAACAAATATCATATGATATCACTCATATGTGGAATCTAAAATATGAGAGAAATGAACTTATTTACAAAGCAGAAACAGACTCAGAGACAAAACAAATTTATGGTTACCAAAGGGGGAAGCAGGGAGGGATAAGTTAGGAGTTTGGGATTAACACACTACTATATACAAAACAGATAAACAACAAGTTCCCACTGTATAGCACAAGGAACTATAGTCAATATTTTGTAATAACATACAATGGAAAAGAATCTGAAAATTTATATATATGCACACGTATAACTGAATCACTTTCCTGTACATTTGAAACTAACACATTGTAAATTAACTATACATGCATGGATGCTAAGTCGCTTTAGACATGTCCGACTCTGTGACCCCATGGACTGTAGCCTGCCAGGCTCCTCTGTCCATGGGATTCTCCAGGCAAGAATACTGGAGTGGAATGCCATGCCCTCCTACAGGGGATCTTCCCAACCCAGGGATCGAACCCACGTCTCCAGCAGCTCCTGCGTAGCAGGCAGCTTCTTAACCACTGAGCCACCAGGTAAGCCCAAATTAACTATACTTCAATTTTAAAGCTTCCCTGATAGCTCAGTTGGTAAAGAATCCGCCTGTAATGCAAGAGACCCCAGTTCAGTCCCTGGGTCAGGAAGATCCACTGAAGAAGGGATAGGCTACCCACTCCAGTATTCAAAAATGCCAGAAGAAATAAAGCAAGTAAGAAAAAAGAAATGCTAATGTAAAGTACAGCATTATCAATTCAAAAAATTTTGGCATAGCAAATAAAAATAATTTATCTTTAAAAAGGTATGATTGACCCAGCAATTCTACTTTTGGGAATTTATGCTTTGAGCATACCATACTTACACAAAATGACACGTGCACAATATCCATTACAGCAGTTTTTTAGAAAACAAGGTGTAATTATCAAGTTAAATGTCCATCCATATGGACATCCATAGGCAACAGTTTAAAGAAATCAATTGGGGCATATCTGTGTTAATGCAATGCAGTGAAAAAAAATAAGGCAGCTCTTCATACATTAATATGATAATTTCTGCAATATAATATTAAGAGAAAGAAGCAAGGTACAGAACAGCATGTATATCACTTTCCACTATATGTACAAAAAGGGAAGAAGAATATACATACACATGCACATTTCCTTATAGATGCATAGATATCTCCATGGATACTAACTAAGTGGCTGGGGTCAGCTGTGGGAGGAAGAGGTTTTACAGCATATCCTTTTTAATTTTTTCAATATTGAACTATATGAAGTATTATCTACTAAAACTCTTAAAAATTAAATAAAACAAAAATAATAACTAACCAAACATCATAAAATAGAAAATATTATGAAACAAAAATCACTGACAATTCTGACTTCTCATGCTCCACTCCCACTTTCACCACCAATACCTACCTCATTTCTGAAATTGGATTGTTGTCAGGTAGATTTTCCTATGGGAGGTTTGCCTGTATTCTCTCTGATCTCAGGTCAAGTAGACAAACTAACTGAGGATCCATTATTTCTCTAATGTGTGCAGAATAGTCTTACCGTCACTTATTATAATATTAGCAAGATCCACAATCTTATTAGGAAGCGCTTGAAGCAATTTGCATTGTTTAAACTTTGGTTTTTCCCAGTGAGATTTGCCAGTGTCGATACTGATTGAGCTGAAAAAGAGAGGAGAGACGAACAGAATCTTCATTGTTGGAGGATGAGGTCAAAATAGTTTGAAAGCGAATGGTGAAGGAACATGGTATGTCTTTGGCATGCCTCCCCTTAGCCTACTGCCAGATTCCTAGCTGAGATGGCAAAGGTAGGAACCCAGTGTTTGTACAGTGAAGAAAACTTTGCTCTTGGGGAGCAAGTGAATCTAGGGTTCCCATAAAGGAAGCATAGACAGGCAAGAGAGCCCAAAATGGGGCAGGGCCACGTCCACTAGACCAAGAGTCAAGGCAGAGATTTTTGCCTCTCTGGACATGACTCCTACCCTCACTTTTGCCTCTTACCTCATTTTAAGAGAAAATTCCTGTTACAATTGTGGTCTTTATTTCAGCATATTCAATCACTCAAGACAGTATAGCCCCCACTGTGGTTCATTGGCCCGCATCATCCACCCTCCACTATGCCCGATCCAGTTCAAGCCAGTTCATTGCAAATCAGCTAACCCATTTATCGGGAGTCTTCTGTGTTCTAGGACCGGTAGTAGGTACTACAGACAAACAAGACAGCTCCTTGAGGAGCTTGCAACTTGGTGCTTTGAGATTGTAAATGTAACTACATTTATTAGGCGAAATATGAAATGGAAAAACTGTAGAAATGAAACGGAATCTATTGAAACACCAAGCAAGGAGAACTTATTTGTAACTTTTGAGCTGAGCTGGGCACTAAAAGAACAGAGATGGAGAAAGTGCCCCTTCCCTACAACCAAAGAGAGCAAATAGCACAAGCAGAGAAAGAGATGCAAGTCCAGAAGGGCAACGGTCCATCTGCAGGGGAAGGAAAGGGGCCTGAGGGTCTTAAGTACTTTATTTAGGGTTTTGGATTTAATCCTTAAAGCAGTATAGAACTGGAGTGGGAAATCGGCATGTTGGCAGCCATACTTCGGGAAAATTATGCTGGCAGCAGTGTGAAGTAGAGCTGGGGGTGAGGAGGAAGTGGGCAGTTAGAAGGCCAGGGGACTGCTCTAATTGTAGGCACCCAGGGAGTGGCAGTGGGGTCAGAAAGGAAAGGGCAGATGTGAGCTCTGTTTGTGACCATAAAAGCTGCATTACTCACTAAGTGACTAGGCATAGGGAAGAAGAGGTAGGACTCAGTCACCTTCCAAAAGACAGGTTTTACATTTTTGTCAAAACCTGCTGTCCCTCCCGTCTGTGCACTTAAGTTAATGGCATAAACCGGTAGCAAAGAGCAAGAAAAGAGGGGCTGATGAAAAAAGGAAAATGTGAAAGTAAAGAATAGTAGAGTGATTTAGTAAATTATTATGGCCTATCAACGAGGTAGCTTTCGAGGCAGGTTTTTGAAAAGGTCATTAAGACAATAAATGTAAAGCATGGAAAATGTTTGATAAACCACTGAGTGAAAGGTTAAATAACATTACTGCTATAAGAAGGGTGAATACCAATACATAAAATTTAAAATGCATAAAAGGCTACGTGGGAAAAAAAATACAACCACCTAAAAGCAGCTGTGTTCAGGTGGTAGGATCATGGGTGTTTTTTTTTTTTTTTTTCTCTTTTGTCATCTTGAAATTTTTTCTGAGTTGTTATTACGTGGCATGTGTATGCTTAAGCAGACCCAAAAGGTGAAAGAAAGGAAGATGGGCACTAGAGAGGGAAGGAGGAGGTGTGCTCAAAGGACTTGGAAACATGCTCCCAATTAAGCAGATCTTTGTGTACCCAACTAGCAATTAGAACTTAGCCGGTGCATACCAGAGTCTAGTAGCACTTCCGTCTTCATTTTTTATGCATCTAGTTTGGGCTGTCTCAGTAGGGTTGGTTAAGAGCCACTTATATGTCCCTTTGTATTTAGAGGCTGTTTCTTCGGCTTTGCACTTTCTAGGCTCTACAGAGAAAATGAATGCGCATTTGAAAGGGCAAAAGGCACTTAAAAGTTTCATGAACATCCATTACCACCCATCATTATTACCCTGCACATAAACATCAGCAAATAAAAGGGGAAACTTTTCTACCAGGTGATTTAAAGCAGGTTGAAAATAACATTAAATTGAATCTTTTTTTAAAAATAAGGCTCCCAGTCAGATCTCACATTTGGTCCTTTGCTTTAAAACTACCACTTGACAGGACAGTTTTTCTGCTTTGGTTTCATTAAAATGGTACATACGCATTGAAAAACGTCAAGCCACACAAAGAGATGTAGAGTAAAAATCGAAAGTCCCCACCTGCCGACTGCCTTCCTTTTGAGTGCAGTTGTTAATAGTTTGGGGTGCAGTGACCAGACACTAAAGGCTGACTTCTCTTTCTTAATGGACTTTGGGCTGGACTTGGTTTTAATAAATTCAATGTATTCATCATAAGTAGTATAGATCAGGATGCTCTGTTCTGATATTGATGTTAAAAGCAAAGTTTTGCTGCCAAGTGTTGTCACATAAAGGGAGATGTGTCCTGAGCTAAGTTTTTGTTAGAAAGTCCCAGTTTTTACTGACCACCCACTTGGTTTGTTTGATTTCAGAAATCAGGGTGGCCAGAGAAGCAGGTCAGCAAGCCTTGCCCAGCCATCCCAGTCTCCTCTCTAAGGACATAAAACACCTTCCTCTCCTTCTCTAAGTATTTAAGCCAGAGAAAAAGTGCTCCCACTCCACTGATGAACTGGCTGCTGCTAATATCCAGAGCAGGTCGATGGTCTCTGGTAAATCCTCTGGTACTCTGGGGTTTTTTTTACAAGCTCTTCCAGGTAAAAAGGCTGTAAGGGCACGATGAATACCAAGGATGTGGAAAGGAACTTAAAGACAGTTTCTCTCCCCCTCTGAAGGCAGGGTTTCTTGCTATGCGTGCATTTGGAACTTAATAAAAAAAGGGAATTAATTCATATGAAAACACTCAGCCAAATTACCTAGTTTTCTCACTGCAGCATGTCCAGACTTTACTGATAATATCAATTGATCTTGTGTGAAGTTTCCATGCATGAAGTTGCCATGTATTTTACTTTTGATCCTGCTAATCAATTTGGTGGGTGCTAAAAAAGAGGTGGCCTTTATGATGCCCTGACAAAGACAGCTAAAAAGCAGAGCAAAAGAGAAAGATGTTGCAGTTATGGCCACAGAGTGCAACTTGGCCTGCGGTGCTGAAACTCTGTGCAGATGACTTAATTAGTAGTCCATAAATATCAAGCATTTTACAGCTATTAAGTGGAAAATCTTCAGAAATGATGGAGTATAGCACATTGAAGTCATCTGATAAATTTTCTCATATCCAAAACAAACAACTCAAAACCCATTTTTAAAAGAACAGTCAGCAACATTTGCATTATGTTGAAATTGACTAGCTATGCAATTTCTAGGGGTTTGTGATAATTAAGAGAGAAGATGGAGCATTCAGAGAAAACCTTTTACTCTTCTGGTCTCTAATTTATCCATCATTACCTCAATAATAAGGCAAATAGGCACAGGCTCAATTAGTCTAGAAAACTGTGTTCTGCAGAAGGCCTATTTCTATAATAAAATAATAATGATGATAATAATAGTAGCCAACATTTGTAGAGCTCTTGTCTGCATGTTTTAATTCATGTTATCACAAGAACCTTATGAGGTAGTGCTATTATTACCCCCATTCTGCAGATGAAGAAACTGAGCCTTAACCAAGGTCACAAAGACCTAATATCTTATTTTGGAATGTTCTGTCCATTAAAGGTATGATGTGAAAGAACAGGGCTGCTCTTAACTTCAAGCTCTATAGCGAGGTCCTCAGACATTCTCAGTATCTCTATCTTCCATTACAAAGCACATTTCAGACTCACAAGTTTACCTATGCTTTTCCTCCATTTCTGTTTGTAGATCCATCTTTTGGAGGAATACTGTCTTATATTTCCTATCAGCTCTTAAAAGTCAGATGTGCCTGTGTTTACTCAGAATTTCTCTCTATGTCCAATCGAAGCCACGCCTGCCCCATCCCCACCGTTGATCCGTATGTAGTGAAGTCCTTGTTCATACTACCCGTTCCACTGGTAGCCAGTCTCTTCTTGGCTTTCATCTTCTCAGTTTGAAGAGGACTTTTCTTTTTAAACCTCTCCTCTTGCTGCAAGAGTAGAACAGACCCTCTACCCTTCGCACCCTGAATATTTTAATGACCTTCCCATGAAACTTCAGTGGTTATATGTCCTTTTTTCTTTCTTTCTTTCTTTTTTATTGGAGTATAATTGCTTTACAATGTTGTGTTAGTTTCTGCTGTACAACAAGGTGAATCAGCTCTATGTATACATACACTCCTTCCCTCTTGAATCTTCCTCCCACCCACCCCCATCCCACCCCTCTAGGTCTATATGTCCTTCTTGGATTGCATCAAGCAGAACAACAATAATAGCCAGCGTTCCAGGAGGACCTGGACCACGAGCCTGAACAGGACCGAGGCTGCTTTCCAGGTTGTTTTGCAATTTCCCTGCTCAGTATTTCGTGGAGTTTTTTGATGACAACACTATATTGCCCTATCCCCAAATTATGACCACTTTGGACCCCATTTTCTTTTCACTACAAAGAGGCAGCAGACAGGCTGCTAGGCTGTGCCATGACCAACTGAAGCAACTTATTTCTTGAAGGCAAGAGCCCAATTACAGCATCTGCAAAATAACCAGCAGGTACTTTGATCTCCCTCTGACAGCTCTGACCAACAGGCTACACATACAGAATTAAATGGAAAGAAAATTAAAAGTAAATGTACCAGCTCTGAATAAACTCAGCTCCTACCTGTACGGTACGTGGGAAATTGTAGCCAGTCCTTGCCCTTCTCTGTTTCAAATAACGCAAACAAAAAAGTACATAGTCACTGAAACCTTTAAACAAATGTCACAATCGACTACAGGCCTATTGTTAACAACTACAATCATAATTATACTTTACATCTATGTAACCCATTGCCATCTACAAAGCACCTGCAAAACATCAATGCATTAGTCCTGACACCAACACTGTAGGGTGGATAATGCACAAATGTGTCACCCCATTTTCTAGTCTCAGAGAAATTAAATGATGTGCCCAGTATCCCACAGCTGACGGGTCACAGAACTGGCAGCAGAATCAAAGCCTTCAGACTCTGGATCGAAACATGGTGATGACAAATAAAACACTACCAGGATTTCATGCTCTACGTCCTGTACTAAGCACTCTATGTGGGTTATTCCATTCCTTCTTTCCAACATCCTGGTGAGGAATGGTCATATTATTATCTCCGTTTTACAGATGAGGAAACTGAGGCACAGGGAGTTTAATTAAGTTGCCCAAGTTCTCATAATCAGGAAGTGGAAAAGCAGGGATTCTAACTCAGGCAGCCTGACTCTGGGGGCCACATTACCACCGAAAGGCTTTTACACCTATTATTTGAGAGGAATTTTAGTTATGTCACATTATGTATACTGTTTTCAATTTTTACATTCTGACTCAGGTATTTACATCATTTTAAGTGATGGCAGATAATTTGGAATGCACTGTAGGCTTGACTATATTTTGCGTAGTCAAAATATTTATCTCAGATTTAAATAACTTAAAACCTTGGTGCATACTAATTCTTTCAGAATCTAACATTGTAAAGCTTTAAGGCACTGGAACAAATAATGGGAGATAGTTTTGTCACATTGACTTGAATTCTACACAAGAGTGGATTTATTACGTGAACGCCCATTTTGCAAATAATTGTGTCACTCTTGGAAAAAACAGGTTTCTTTGCCAGATGCCTATAACCAAGAAATTTCATTTATCATTTGCAATCCTCAAATCATTCCATACTCCCATAGACTCCAAAATGTGCCTCAAAAACTTAGCACATAGACAGTTCAGAAACGCAGAGATTGGTTTTCTTAGTGTATTCTTGTGCAGATCCCAAAGAAAGTAATGTAATTTGCCCTTCAATTATTACAGCTGAACCTTGCCTGATAATATGCACTTGAATGGAAGAGCTATTTACCTTATATAATCAGGTATAGAGTGGGTTGCAAGTGGATTTGTTTTGAAAAAATACTTACAAATTGGTCCATGGTTAGTTCTTCCCCAGGAATGTCTCTGTACCAAAATCACCAGAAAATTATAGGAAAATAAACCACAGTACCAAATACATGAGAGAACAAGTTCAGGAGAAAGACAACTGTGGGTAGAATGGTAGAATCCCCCTGCTTGAAATTCGGATAATACTAGGGCTCTAAGGAGACACTTTAAAATTAGAGCTGGGTCTAAAATGCTTGTTCAACCCTCTTGAAAAAAAAAAAAAAAGAGCTGGGTCATTATTTGCATACCAAAATGGTGGTAAGCCTTTGACTCAGCGATCCCACTTCTAGGGATCTATTCCATAATAGTATCAGCAGGGGTGTATAACAATATATATACAAAGGTGAAGAAAATCAAATGTCCAGTTGGATAAATACACCACAGCACATCCATACAAAAGAATTCTATGCAGTCATTAAAACAAATGAGCTACATCTGTAAGTATTAGCTGGAAAGGATATACATGATGTATTCTAAGGCAAGAAAAGAAAGTTGTAAAACAGAATGTGGTCCCATTCTCTTAGTAAACTCATGACAATAAATCTAGAGAAATATATAAATATATAAAATAAGCCATTTAGCAGAGTTCTTAAAGTAGGTGGGGAAAGGCAGCTTTCTGGAGATTTTTGCTGTCCATGTCATATATTTCTGTAAAGCTCTAAGTTTTTACATTGACCACATATTACCTCTGTAATAAAGAAAAATCATGGACATAGTTCTTTGAAAGAATGGTGTATACTTTAGACATTTCCAATTTTCTTTTAATAACCTATCATGGATTTACTTCCGTTACTTTCTGTGAAATTTCTTGAACCCATTTATGTTTGAACATGCAAAAGAAACAAAAATCCCAGTGTATGGAAGACAGGCAGTCACACTCAGTGTTTTTTAAAAAATCAGCTAACCATGGTGTACCAGAACCATGCTTATTTTTCAAAGGGATTCTTTGGGATTTTCCTTTAACAGAGGACTAGTATATGTGCAGGACAAGAGCAAAGAAAATATTCCTCAGATGACCAGTTAACTTTGTTACGGTCTTCTGGATAGTACTCAGCACCTGCCAATTTCACTGCAATCACCTCTCCAAATCTGTGCCCCAGGCAATTCCGGAACTAGCTAGCATTCCTCACTTGAAACATTGCAAGTTCCCTTATGGGGAGCACATGTATACCTGTGGCGGATTCGTTTTGATGTTTGGCAAACCTAATACAGCGTTTCAGGTTTAAAAATAAATAAAATTTAAAAAAAAAGAATTTCTAATTCTTGAAAGTGCATTATCCAAAAATAAAAGGCCTTATCAATCATACAATGGCCATCCCTAACCTTTCATCCCTTTAAGACATGATTTTTTCCCCCAAGTCACAGAAGCATAGCATTTTAAAGCTAAGAGGGGTTTTAGGGGTAACTGAGTCCAATTCCACTACTTCCCCTATTTACTTTTTTCTGTTTTGTTCTCTCATTGACTTTATATCTTACAGTAATAATACAAACCTCTTTATCAATCCGAAGAGAACCTATAGTCAGAAGGGAAGATGCAACTCAAAATGCAGCAGTCTCAAACAAAAACCAAGGATATACCTTCCAGATAGGAACAGACCCACAGCAGATGACATTCACATACCTGCTTTTAATTTGAACAGCCAGATTAGCAAGAACAAATTCACTGTCTTGAAATATAGAATTCAACTGTAAAAGATAAAACATTTGTTTTAGTACTCCTGCTCCTCTTTCTTAACCCAGCAAAGTTACCTGAGATGATGTGATCATTAAGCTGCATTTATTATTTCAGTTGGTTTAACATTTCCATCTGCTCCACTCAGCTTTTTGATTTACATTTTACCTATTGGTATGGGATGAACTGCATCCCTGCAAGATTCGTGTTGAAGCTCTAACCCACGAATGTGACTGTATTTGGAGATAAGAACTTTGAGAAGGTAGAGAAAGTGCACAGTGTTAGTCACTCAGTCATGTCTGACTCTTTGTGACCCCATGGACTGTAGCCCACCAGGCTCCTCTGTCCGTGGAATTCTCCAGGCAACAACACTGGAGTGGGTTGTCATTCCCTCTCCAGGGGATCTTCCTGACCCAAGGATTGAACCTGGGTCTCCTGCATTGCAGGCGGATTCTTTACCATCTGAGCCACCAGGGAAGCCTTTAAGAAGGTACTTAAGGCTAAATGAGGTCATAGGGTGGAGCCCTGATCTGATAGGACTAGTGTCCTTATTGAAAAGAGGAAGAGACACTAGAGATCTCTCTGTGTACACACACACAGAAAAGTCCATGTGTGAGGACACAGTGAGCAGCCAAGGACAGAGGCCTCACCAGAAACCGACCTTGCCAGCACCTCGATCTTAGACTTCCAACCTCCAGAACTGTAAGAAAATAAATGTCTGTAAAATAATATATACATAATTTAATCATTTTGCTGTGTGTGTGAAATTGGCACAGTATCATAAATCAATTATACCTCAATTAAAAAGAAAAAGAAAAAAAGTCTGTCATTTAAACCACCTAGTACATCATGTTTTGTTATAGCAGGCCTGGTGGATGAATACACCAACCCATTTTCAAGCACTTATAATCATGTTGTATATACTTGAAAATAAATGCTGATGGGGAGAGAGGGGAAACAGACATCATCAGTTACTGTTGGTGAGGGTGCAAGTTGGTACCACCTATCTGGGAGGTCACTTAATGATAGCTATCAAGATGTAAAATATTCATGTCCTTTGACCTAGAAATTCCAGTTCTAGGAATTTATCCTACAGAAATACTCAAGTACACCTCCTTCAAATTTATTGCAAGAGCATTATTGTCAGCATTGTTTCCAAATAGAGAAAAAAAATAGAAACAAACTAAATGTCCTCCAAAGGATGCCTGGATTAAAGCTACCACATTACAACCGCCTAAGGAAATTGTTTTCAAGTGTATGAGGTAGGTCTATGTTTACTAGCATGAATGAGCCTAAAGACACACGGTTAAGTGAAAAGAAAGCAAGTTGCAGAATAGCATAATTAGCATGATTCCAGCTACTTTTGCAAAAGAACATGTATGAATCACTATTAGTATATATAGAAAAAATCTGAAAGAAAATGCTTCAAACTGTTAAGAGGTGTTAATATAATAAGTGATATTAGGGAGGACATTTATTTTCTGGGTTTCAGATTTTAGTGTCTGAATTTTTTACAGAGAGTAGGTATTACTGCTTATTATCAGAAAAATGTAAGGATAAATAAAACATTTCTTGCGTAAAAGAGAGAAGAAATGAAAGTACAGAAAACAAAAATATTTAAGTACAATGGAATACATTATGTTATCGCAGCTCTCCTAGGTTCCCCAAGCAGGGAAACGTGGCAAAGGTGCAGAATTCATATCAGTGGAGAGACATGTACAGTTCTAAACCAATTAATAGCACCTCATAAAAAGCTTTCCAGCATTGACACTATAAAAGAGAGACCACATACATCTTCATGGTGTTGCTTACAGAGTGGATAAATTTGCAGCAAAAAGAAAAATCAAAACCAATGTGCTGTAACGTATTATGCATAGAAAAAACTGCAGCCTAGTTTTCTATATATCTGGTTGGCTAAAAAGTTCAAGTTTTTCTGTAAGATGTTACATATTTATATACATATATTTATTCACTTTTTTTAGATGTAGCATAAATAGTCAATAGATTATTTACCCATTTTTTTGCAAATTCTTTTCCAACACTGGTAATAGGGATCCTTGGCTCTTCATCAAAGACAGAGAGGCGCATTTCAATATTATAAAAGGAAACTGTAAAAATAAGGAGATCAATTTCATTCCTTTAGTTCAAAAAATTTAACTTCTGCAAGTCCGGTCAAAACTGCTCTTCACTTTAAAGAAACCAAACAATGAAGCCTCATTCTTAAACTCTGCTTAATTTAACTCCAAGGTCAAGAACCAGTACTTTTGGATCCATATACCAAAGCAAACCAGGATGTACCCTGGCATCCTGTCTGAATTTTTTACAGAGAGTAGGTATTACTGCTTATTATCAGAAAAACATAAGGATAAATAAAACATTTCTTGCATAAAAGAGAGAAGAAATGAAAGTACAGAAAACAAAAATATTTAAGTACAATGGCATACACTATGTTATAACAGCTCTCCTAGGTTCCCCAAGTAGGGAACTCTCTGTAAAAATTTCAGACAGGATGCCAGGGTACATCCTGGTTTGCTTTGGTATATGGATCCAAAAGTACTGGTTCTTGACCTTGGAGTTAAATTAAGCAGAGTTTAAGAATGAGGCTTCATTATTTGGTTTCTTTAAAGTGAAGAGCGGTTTTGACCGGACTTGCAGAAGTTAATTTTTTGGGCTGTTCCTTGATTTCTGCACAACTGACAGATAGTCTACAACTCCTCCCAAATCCGAGTTTTCATTGGCCAACAGATTTCCAGTCCTTTTAGTGGCCAAGCTGAACACTATCTCACAGGTTCATTTGTACTGAGCAAATGTTTATTTCTTCCTATGCCCTTCTTTATGCTTCGGGCTTTTCTCTTTATTCCCGTGTTTCTCTTGTCTGTACTATCAAATTTCAATTTAAAAAATTTTCTATTTTAGAATATTAAAGTTGAGAAAATGGATTTCCCTGGTGGTGGTCCAGTGGTTAAAGCTCCACGTTTCCATTACAGGGGGCATGAGTTTGATTCCTGGTTGGGGAAATTCTGTATGCTATTGGTGCGGCCAAAAAAATATCTATGTATATGTCTATATCTATATATAAAAGTTGAAGGAACATCCAATATTTGAATTATTTGGAAGCCATATACTCCCTGGTCACAGATAAGCATTAGAAGACAGCTGGAGATGGGAACTGGAGAAGACTGAAACCTGCATTAACGGAATTCAAAAAGAGCAAGCTAGAGTATCTTCTGGTGTTTTCTGGTATGTGGTCAACATGTTGGACCTACTGCCATATAATCTTCTTATAGGGAAGGGGGTAAGGTTCCTGACCCATGTCCACACTGGCAGAGTCAGAGCATTAGGAACAAAATGGATGGAAAGGAGGCTTAAAAATGTCATATATTTGCATTATATGTCAATAAAGGAAAGGTAAGAAAGATGGCTAGAGAATTGTGTTTGGAATAAGGTACCCACTGTAGATACTGTCTGAAGGAGATAAGGAACACCTGTACCCTTCTTTTGCCCTTTCTGCCTTCAGAGAATTGGCTCTCTTTGAGAACACATATCCCATTGTGCATACATTCTATTATGCCACATACATTGCAGAACATATCTATGGACTTAACGGCAATAGGTGAAGTCGAAGTTTCGGTAGATAAAAAGGAAGGTGTGGAGTCCAGCCAGGTTGTCTCAAAAGAGGAAGAAGGTGATGAGGACACATTTGCTGTAAAAGGATGTGTTACTCCAGTGGAGATGAGCGGAAATGGGGCTCCAGTAGCAGCAGATGTAGTGGCGGCTATATTTAGAAGGGAGTCCTGTGTGGGCTTAGGAAGAACTAACATAGCAGGTGCTGGTGCAGCTGGGATTCTGCTCCATGCAGATGTTGTTGTAGGGCTAGGTAGAAACATGGCACCAACAGATAGGGTATGGTCAACTGGAGGTGATTTACTCATTCTGCTAAAGGATGCAGCTTGAGGCACAGTCCTGGAGTTGGCAGTCACAGTGATTCTGGAAAATGCTTCAGAAGATTTGGAAATGTAGGTACTGTCGTCTGTGATTTTTACAGACACAGGGAAAGGACTTGGGAAGCCCGTAGTGATACCGCCCATGGTAGGTGTAAGGGTGGTTTTGGTGAGTACAGCACTTACACCAACAAAGGGTCCTATTGTAAAGTGAGTGAGTGGGTGTGTTGGTGTTATGTCAGAAGTCAGAAATGTCAGGATTTTAATATCTCTTCTAAGCCATGCACTGTGAGGCCACCCAAGATGGGCGGGTCATGGTGGAGAGGCCTGACAGATGTGGCCCACTGGAGAAGGGCATGGCAAACCACTTCAGTATTCTTGCCTTGAGAACCCCATGAACAGTATGAAAAGGCAAAATGATAGGATACTGAAAAGGGAGCTCCCCGGGTCAGTAGGTGCCCAATATGCTACTGGAGATAAGTGGAGAAATAACTCCAGAAAGAATGAAGAGATGGAGCCAAAGCAAAAACAACACCCAGTTGTGGATGTGACTGGTGAAGGAAGCAAGGTCCGATGCTGTAAAGAGCAATATTGCATAGGAACCTGGAATGTCAGGTTCATGAATCAAGGCAAATTGGAAGGGGTCAAACAGGAGATGGCAAGAGTGAACGTCGACATTCTAGGAATCAGTGAACTAAAATGGACTGGAATGGGTGAATTTAACTCAGATGACCATTACATCTACTACTGTGGGCAAGATCCCTAAGAAGAATGGAGTAGCCCTCATAGCCAACAAAAGGGTCCGAAGTGCAGTACTTGGATGGAGTCTCAAAAATGACAGAATGATCTTTGTTCATTTCCAAGGCAAACCATTCAGTATCACAGTAATCCAAGTCTATGCCCTGACCAGTAATGCTGAAGAAGCTGAAGTTGATTGGTTCTATGAAGACCTACAAGACCTTCTAGAATTAACACCCAAAAAAGATGTCCTTTTCATTATAGAGGACTGGAATGCAAAGTAGGAAGTCAAGAAACACCTGGAGTAACAGGCAAATTTGGCCTTGGAGTACAGAATGAAGCAGGGCAAAGGCTAATAGAGTTTTGCCAGGAGAAGGCACTGGTCATAGCAAACACACTCTTCCAACAATACAAGAGAAGACTCTACACATGGACATCGCCAGATGGTCAACACCGAAATCAGATTGATTATATTCTTTGCAGCCAAAGATGGAGAAGCTCTATACAGTCAGCAAAAACAAGACCAGGAGCTGATTGTGGCTCAGATCATGAACTCCTTATTGCCAAATTCAGACTTAGTGAAGAAAGTAGGGAAAACCACTAGACCATTCATGCTATGACCTAAATCAAATCCCTTATGACTATACAGTGGAAGTGAGAAATAGATTCAAGGGACTAGACATGATAGACAGAGTGCCTCATGAACTATGGATGGAGGTTCATGACATTGTACAGGAGGTAGAGATGAAGACCATCCCCATGGAAAAGAAATGCAAAAAGGCAAAACAGTTGTCTGAGGAGGCCTTACAAACAGCTGTGAAAAGAAAAGAAGTGAAAGGCAAAGAGGAAAGGAAAGATATACCCATTTGAATGCAGAGTTCCAAAGAATAGCAAGGAGAGATAAGAAAGCCTTCCTCAGCTATCAATACAAAGAAATAGAGGAAAACAATAGAATGGGAAAGACTAGATCTCTCTTCAAGAAAATTAGAGATGCCAAGGGTACATTTCATGCAAAGATGGGCTCAATAAAGGACAGAAATGGTATGGACCTAACAGAAGCAGAAGATATTAAGAAGAGGTGGCAAGAATACACAGAAGAACTATATAAAAATAATCTTCATGACCCAGATAATCACAATACTGTGATCACTCACCTAGAGCCAGACATCCTGGAATGTGAAGTCAAGTGGGCCTTAGAAAGCATCACGACGAACAAAGCTAGTGGAGGTGATGGAATTCCAGTTGAGCTCTTTCAAATCCTAAAAGATGATGCTGTGAAAGTGCTGCACTCAATATGCCAGCAAATTTGGAGAACTCAGCAGTGGCCACAGGACTGGAAAAGGTCAGTTTTCATTCCAATCCCAAAGAAAGGTAATGCCAATGAATGCTCAAACTACCTCACAATTGCACTCATCTCACATGCTAGTAAAGTAATGCTCAAAATTCTCCAAGCCAGGCTTCAGCAATACGTGAACTGTGAACTTCCAGAGG
Organism: Bubalus bubalis; assembly: GCF_019923935.1. Taxonomy (NCBI): domain Eukaryota; kingdom Metazoa; phylum Chordata; class Mammalia; order Artiodactyla; family Bovidae; genus Bubalus; species Bubalus bubalis. The sequence goes on from NC_059181.1 coordinate 143,119,717, forward strand.
TTCAAGCTGGTTTTAGAAAAGGCAGAGGAACCAGAGATCAAACTGCCAACATCCGCTGGATCATGGAAAAAGCAAGAGAGTTCCAGAAAAACATCTATATCTGCTTTATTGACTATGCCAAAGCCTTTGACTGTGTGAATCACAATAAACTAGAAAATTCTTCAAGAGATGGGAATACCAGACCACCTCTTGATAAACCTATATGCAGGTCAGGAAGCAACAGTTAGAACTGGACATGGAACAACAGACTGGTTCCAAATAGGAAAAGGAGTACATCAAGGCTGTATATTGTCACCCTGCTTATTTAACTTATATGCAGAGAACATCTTGAGAAATGCTGGACTGGAAGAAACACAAGCTGGAATCAAGATTGCCGGGAGAAATATCAATAACCTCAGATATGCAGATGAGACCACCCTTATGGCAGAAAGTGAAGAGGAACTAAAGACCCTCTTGATGAAAATAAAAGAGGAGAGTGAAAAAGTTGGCTTAAAGCTCAACATTTAGAAAATGAAGATCATGGCATGTGGTCCCATCACTTCATGGGAAATAGATGGGGAAACAGTGGAAACAGTGTCAGACTGCCATTACATCTTATTTTTTTGGGCTCCAAAATCACTGCAGATGGTGACTGCAGCCATGAAATTAAAAGATGCTTACTCCTTGGAAGAAAAGTTATGACCAGCCTAGATAGCATATTGAAAAGCAGAGATATTACTTTGCCAACAAAGGTCCATCTAGTCAAGGCTATGGTTTTTCCTGTGGTCATGTATGGATGTGAGAGTTGGACTGTGAAGAAAGCTGAGTGCTGAAGAATTGATGCTTTTGAACTGTGGTGTTGGAGAAGACTCTTGAGAATCCCTTGGACTGCAAGGAGATCCAACCAGTCCATTCTAAAGGAGATCAGTCCTGGGTGTTCTTTGGAAGGAATGATGCTAAAGCTGAAACTCCAGTACTTTGGCCACCTCATGTGAAGAGTTGACTCATTGGAAAAGACTCTGATGCTGGGAGGGATTGGGGGCAGGAGGAGGAAGGGGATGACAGAGGATGAGTTGGCTGGATGGCATCACCGACTCGATGGACATGAGTTTGAGTGAACTCCGGGAGTTGGTGATGGACAAGGAGGCCTGGCATGCTGCGATTTATGGGGTTGCAGAGAGTCGGACACGACTGAGCAACTGAACTGAAGTGAACTGACTATCTCTTCTGGAGAGGAAGATATAATGTGAAGAGTATTGGATCTAGTTGCCAGAGGTGAACCTGAAGGAAGACTAGATAAGATCCAAGTCAACATGGGTGAAGCAGCAGCCTTTGAAATGATAGATTCTGAAGCAGCATCGGAAATATTTGATGGGAGTGTGGTCCCAGGAGTTACAGATGTAGTTGTCTTCTCAAATGTGTGCTTAATGTCAGCCAAAGTAATAGGGATAGATTTTGAAGATATTGATAATGAAGGGCTCTCAGACATCCCCAAGGTAGGAAGAGTTCCTGTTGTGGAAATTGATGACATTGCCATTACATCTCCAAGTACAAGACCAGTCTGAGAGACTGGGAATGTTGACAAAGACTCTAGACTAACGTAAGGACTCTCTGTTTGCTTCTTGTGGGATGTAGGTACATGAGCAGTGGTAGAAGCTGAAAATTCAGAATCTTCAGCTGTGGGTGTGTTCCAGGAAGTCAAAAGCAGAGACTGGGCATTACTAGATGTGGTTCTTGTTTGTAGAACTGGAGATTCAACTCTTTGGGACATAGGAGGAAGAGAAGTCTTTGGAGTAGAGAACTTGGCTTCAGTACTTTGAGGTGAAAAAAGAACTAATGTCGAAGAGGGTGAAGTTGTACCGGATGGAATCCAGGGAGGGTATGAAAGAGGTGTATTCACAGACATGGCACCTTTTGTCAGTTCAGCTGTTGAAGTATTTTCTGATGAGGAAGTCTTCTTTTCTGTATTTGAAGAATGATAAATGGTAATTTTTACACTTTTTGTGGATCCAGGAGTGCTCTTAAAGCCAGTCAAAGATGGGGAAATTTGAATATTCAAGGAAGTGTGGAGATTTTCCAGAGTAGATGAAAGCACACTTTCAGGGGCACCAGTTCTGGAATGAGTATTTATGAGAGCTGTTACTTTACCACTGCTTACAGTTGAAAGGGAGCTGTTAGTAATCCCAGGAAATATGCCCAGACTGGTGCCCTGATATCTTTGTGATGATTGTTGGGCTGTTGATAGAAATGATGAAAATGTGGTCTTTGGAATGGAAGAAATAGGTTCCGTGTTCTTAGAACTGAGTAGAGGAGAGACAGGGATGCCTATGAATGGAGTCACTGTCCCAGCCATGACAGTGGTTGGAATGGTTTTCCCAGAGGGAAAAGTTGGCTCTGCTGGGGAGGAAAAGGATGTAGGTGTGATGCTGGATGATACTTTAGTTATTTCTGAAGTAGTGAAAGCAACGGAAGCCACTGAACTTTTTGAAGCAGACCCAGCATATGTCAAAGGTGTGACATCTAATGACAATGTTTGCATGGTCATAGAAGGCCTGGGGGTAACTGAAGACAATGAAGTATAGAGTGATCCACCTGTTGTGGAAGCATCAGAAGAAACAGTAGGAGGTGGAAAAGCAGAGACATCAACTGACATTGAGGACATCTCAGACCTGGCCCAGAAGTGGCTACAGAGGTACTTTTCAAACAATCTGAATGTCCGTTTTAGAAAATCCAGTCATTAGTACAGTAGGAGTGCCCAAAACCCTTTTAGAGGTGGAGGGAGTGACACTAACTGGCCGTGAGGACATCTAGTAGATATGAATGGACGTTATCATAGAAGTTTTCCCAAGAAGTGCTATAGATACATTTGAAGCAGAAAGGGCTGTAGTGATCCTGTCAGTAGACACAGCTATAAAATTGGCACTAGATAGTCGAGCTGTGGAAGGAGATGGGGACTCAGGGGAAGTCTGTGTGCTTTCAGAAATGAGAGAGGCAACTGAAGACACCTCAGGCTGAGTCCCAGGTGAAAGCAAGTGCAAAAAAGTTGTTTTATTGTTTATAGGATTTGATATCCTGGTTGTCCCAGAAGTTATGGTATCTACAAAGCAGCTGTCCTGGCGGTGTGAGAAACGGTGAGTCACAGAGGTGGTGCTTACTATCTTTTTCTCAGTCCTGGGAGTAGATACTGAGAGGGCACTCATGCTCCCTTTTTCAGGAGATATAAGTGTGGTAATTGTCAGAGCCTGTGAAGGGAGAGCTGTTTTCCCAAGACCAGTAGACATTTCTGAAACATGGACCTCCTCTGTGTTACTTGTGGTTGAGGTAGATGGAGTCTTTGTGCTCCCAGAAGTGGGAGATGGAGCTGGATTCCCCTCAGGTGGAGTTTCTGAAGTCCAAGGTGCTATGTAGATGTGGGTGGAATTCAAGATATCTGTAGTTTCGTTGTATGAACTCTTAGGGGTCGTTTTCATTGATTTTGTAGAAAACCAACTTTTTCTCACCTCAGCAGTTGTTGTATTATCCAATCGGGTAGTCAGCTTCTCTGCATCAGGAAAGGGGGAAATAGACTCATCTGTTGCTTCCAGCATTGCTGCAAATGGAGAAACCTTCATCATCACTGCTAGAGGTGATTTTCCCTCAAGATAATGGGAAGTTGTTTCTTTCCTTGGCACAGTAGCAATGAATCTTTGTATCATTGCAGAGTCTGGAACAGGGGCTGTTGTCTCTCCAAATGCAATTGTACCATTTGTCTCTGTGTGTTCTCAGAAGCACTCTCCTCAGTGGAAAAACTTGGTTCCACATCAGCAAGGGTAGATATTCTATCTACAAGTGGAATACCTGTCTCCCTTGGTGTTGAAAGAAGTTCATTTCCAAGTCCTGTGAATGCAGGGGTGGTTTTGAGTAGTAAGGTGCTAAATTTAGACTCAGGCAGTTTGGTTACTTATGTGACTCCAGAAACCATGGAGAAGTTAGTGAGCCATGGAGATGTCAATTTGGATAGAACTGTTGTATATCTGTCTGTAGTAGTATTAGCCATAGTGGTGGCCTTGCACTCTGTGGATGCTTCTGGTTGGGTGATAACATTAGTAGCTGTGGATGAATGCTCTGTATTAGAAGGACTCCCATGGAACACTGATGTCAACAAGGTCTGATCTGGCCTGGAAGTCCAAGTGATCTCATTTGTGAAGAATAGATGGATACCTTCATCACTTGTTGATGTGGGACCAGACTCAGATTCCTTGGATGTGGAAGCTGATCTAGTGGAAATCAGAGGAAGCATGTTTCCACCACCTGTGGGTATATTCTGTGCATATACTGGCCCCGTGATTGTGGGGAATATAGTTTCAGCCACTGTAGGTGCAAGTGTTTGCCCAGGAGTCAAGGCTGTATGTGTCGTCTCAACATCAATAACGATCTGTACACCCTGAGCTCTGGTGTATGGAGAGGATGTCCTGAAAGAAAGTGCCATAGAAGAGGCCTCTTTTGGTATGAAGGTAGATATTGCGTCTTCCATGGTGGGTGAAGAGTCAGCCTGGAAATTTGTAGATGGTGATTCTATTTCAGCTGTTCTTAGCACAGGTGTCATCTCAATAGGGAGAAGGCAATGGCAGCCCACTCCAGTACTCTTGCCTGGGAAATCCCATGGACGGAGGAGCCTGGTGGGCTACAGTCCATGGGGTCACTAAGAGTCGGACACGATTGAGCAACTTTGCTTTCACTTTTCACCTTCATGCATTGGAGAAGGAAATGGCAACCCACTCCAGTGTTCTTGCCTGGAGAATCCCAGGGACGGGGAAGCCTGTTGGGCTGCAGTCTATGGGGTCGCACAGAGTCGGACATGACTGACGCGACTTAGCAGCAGCAGCAGCAGCATCTCAATAGACTTAGTTGAATAAACTGAAAATGGTATTTCCACCTCAGTTGTGGCCAACGTGGATGCTATCTGCTGCTGCTGCTAAGTCACTTCAGTCATGTCCAACTCTGTGTGACCCCATCTACGGCAGCCCACCAGGCTCCCCCGTCCCTGGGTTGTCTGATTTCTAGGAAATACAGAATCCATTGAAACAGCTGTGGAGATAAGCACAGACTCAGGTGACAGTGTTGATGCAGTCCCAATGGGAGTAGCTGTAGTTGAAGTCGGATCCACTGTGGACTGATGCACACTTCTAGCAGCTGCAGATGCAGGAAACTCCTGGCTAGCTGTGGCAATAGGGAGTGCCCCAGTACCTGGGGATTTGTGTTTGGGCCAAGATATTGTAGACATGGATTTTGACTCAATCGGTGAGAATAAAGATGCTGTCCTCCTAACAGCCGACTGAGATCCAGTTACTGAAGGTTTGGATACAATTGAATTGTTGGTAAATCTAGATGTGTACAGGAAATTAGTAGCTACTGCTGAATGAGAAGTCTCAGTAGCAATGGATTCAGCCATTTTGGTTGTCCCTGTGCTCTCTGAAGATGGGGATTTCGTTATTTTCATGGAATTGGTAGTAGGGCCTACGAAGGTACTCTTGGTAGACAGAGCAATGGCGGCTGACGTAGACAAAAGGTCTGCTGCAAATGTAGCTGTCTCATTTTTTAAAGACTATGGAAGTCTTTAAAAAAATTGGTGTAGGATGTTGATATATGGCTAAATTTTATTTTAAAAAATTGGTTCAGTCATTGTTTTCAGTGGTGGAGATGTTGTATTGGAATATGGTCAAATTGTATAATCAGTTGCAAATACAGGCATGCTTTTAGACACCACTGTAGAAGAATATGCAGTCTTCTGTGGTTTTAGTCCAGTAACTTGGGATGGAATTGTCAAGTCTATTTGTTGTGAAAGAGTGGAACTTGTTTCTTGAATTATTATATTTTCAGAAAGAACTGAAAAGTTACAAAGCATATGTTAGTTTGGATTCAACTTTAGAAGTCAGAAAAGATTCTTTAAGAAAGAGCTCTATAATGGCTTTTCATATTCTTAAGAGGACATAAGTATCAGATATAAATCCAATCATGTGGTTACAATTGGCCATTGAATAACAGGGGTTGAGCTGTGTGGGTCCACTTACACATGGATTTTTTTTCCAATAGTATAAACTACAGTAATTCACAATCCACAGTTGGTTGAATCCTCAGGTGTGGAACAGCAGATACAGAGAAACAACAGATACAGAAGGCCAATTGTAAGTTGTATTGGAGTTTTCACTGCTCTGGAGGGTTGCCATTCCTCACTTTCCCTTGTTGAAGGGTCAAATGTACCTGGTTTTTCTTAAGATGATTTTCTACTTTCCAAAAATCTATATATGGTTCTCATAATGCCCTGGTTAAGTAACAAGTCAAAGGACATCAATTCCATTATATCTTCATTAAAACAAACAAACAAACAAAAAAAAAACAGGCATTCCTAACAGAGGGATGCATGGTAGCACACTGATTAAGAGGATTACCTTTGGAAATGAATCAATCTCTTGAAAGACACAAGTTATAAAAACTCACTTAAGAAGAAATAGATAACTTTGAATAGTCCTGTATCTATTACAGAAGTTGGATTATGTCCTTAAGTCTTCCAAAAAACAAGATCGGCTTTGGATTCAAACAGATGTATTTTTAAATCATGGTTCCCTCACTTATTCATTATGTAATCTTGGGCTAGTTAGTTTACCTTTCTGTGCATCACTTTCCTCCTTTCTAATAAGAGATAATAACACTGACCTTATTTCGAGGGGATTTTCCTGGTGGTCCAGTGGATAAGACTCAGAGCTCCCAATGCAGGGGGCCTGGGTTCAATCCCTGGTCAGGGAACAAGATCCCACATGCTGCAACGAAGACTGAGCATGCTACAACTAAGACCCGACACAGCCAAATAAATAAAGATTTTTTTTAATTGTTTTGAGAATTGAGTTAATGCATGTAAAATCTCTTAGCATAGCACCTGGGGCACAGTAAGTGCTCAAAAATGATTAACTGTTGTCAACTGCTTATATTCATCTCAATACTGTAGATTGAAAATGTTTTGATCTGGGACACCAAGATTTAAATTTTCTTGAACATATGCCATTTATGTATGTATATTTACAAATAATGTGTATATATATATATAATAAATTTACACTATATATATTATAAACATAGTCAAAATATGTCAAAAGAATGATAACAATAAATAGAAACTTCCCAATATTTTCTTCCTGCACTCTAATGTATTATCTGTATGCTCCCTAGAATTGTGTACCTCACTTTGAAGACCACTGGAGCCTACGTATGTCTCAATTCAAGTCAATTAAATTGAACAAGTATTGTAAATACTATTGTAGATTCTGTGAGAAATGTATAGAGTTCATGGCATGATTTTTTCCCTCAGAGAGCTCACACTTTTATTGGAAAATCTTATATTACTGAAAAATTTTTAGACAAAATGTAACATAATATTTTAAAAACAAAACAGTAAAAACACAATGAAATAATACAGTTGATAATAAAGTGAGCAATGGAATATACTCAGGTTTCACGTCTCTAAAGTAATGAGTTGGCCAAAAAGTTTGTTTGGATTTTTCCATAAGATGTTACAGGAAAACCCAGGTGAACTTTTTGGTCAACCCAATACAAAGGGCGATCAGTGCACTAGCTCCAAGCTAATGAGGAAGCGTTTTTTTAGAACATGTGGGCCTTTTGAGAAATGATAAGGTTTGGATAGTGAAAGCAAACTCACACAGCAATGAATAGAGAGGCATTGAAAGGACCAGTCTAACTGGAAGGGAGTTATGTTGGATAGGGGTACAGAAGAATGTCAGACTAGGATGGGTGGGCAGACAGATAGGAGAAGATAAGATAGCAGCTTTACTTACTACAAGCCAAGCACTGTGCTACTTGCTCTCATATTTAATGCAACTAACAACCTTATAAGGTAGATATCACAATTAACCACATTTTAGAGTTGAAGAAACTGAGTGTCAGAATCTTTCCATGAATTAATTGCTCAAGTTCACACTTGGAGGTCTATCATCTATGGTCTTAATGACTATACCATTTGCAAAGATGTAAATTCTTGAACAAGGAGATTGAGTTGATAAAAAGTAAATTTTAAAAGGTGACTCAGATGGTAAAGAAGCTGCCTGAAATGCAAGAGACCTGGATTCAATCCCTGGGTCGGGAAGATCCCCTGGAGAAGGGAATGGCAACTCACTCCAGTATTCTTGCCTGGAGAATTCCATGGACAGAGGAGCCTGGTGGGCTACAGTCCATGGGGTCGCAAAGAGCTGGACACACCTGAGTGACTAACACTTAGACTTAGTCTTTAAGGAAAATGAATTCTATGGCAGTGTACAGGATGGATAGGAATGGGAAGAAACTGAGGGCAAGGAGACTTTTAAGAACACTGATAGAGTCCTCCTCCCCACCTCACTCCCACCAACCCAGCCATCCACTCCACCTGCACTTGAGCAGACAAGCACTGCTGGACATAGCCATATAGGAGGATGAATTAATATTTCTATAAATTCATGATCACCAACCTCAAATAAGCCTTTTACACTGTGCATCCAGCCTAGTACATTTCTCTAGTCAATTTATGCTCCTACTCTGCAATAACTATTGATAGTCTTCTCCATTCTCAGATTTACCCTCACATGTTTATCAAGTAACCTTGCCTCTCACTTCATAAAAAAAACAATAGAAGTCATTGGACAGAAACTTAGCTGTGCTGACTTCCCCTCCTGATTTTAAACACGTTCCACTCTCTTGCAAAAGAAAACAAAACCTCTATATCCTTCTACAGGTACTGTCCTCTCACTCTTCTCCCCGTCACACCCAAACTTTTTTAAAAAAAGTTTATCAGACATCCCTCGCGGTCCAACAGTAAAGACTCTATGCTTTCACTGTAGAGGGCTCAAGTTTGATCCCTGGTTGAGTTCAGATGGTAAAGCATCTGCCTGCAATGCGGGAGACCTGGGTTCGATCCCCAGGTTGGGAAGATCCCCTGGAGAAGGAAATGGCAACCCACTCCAGTAGTCTTGCCTGGAAAATTCCATGGATGGAGGAGCCTGGTAGGCTACAGTCCATGGGACTGCAAAGAGTCGGACACGACTGAGCAATTTCACTGGCACTGATCCTGCATGCCATGCAGTGCCACCATAAAATAAAATAAAACTAATAATAAGCTAATAAAATAAAACTAATAATCTTTAAAAAGTTTATCGATACTGGCTATATCCATGTTCCCCTGACCCATTCTTTCACCCACAGTAAGCTGGCTTCTGCCATCATCATTCAACTGAACGGCACTCACTAAGGCCACCAGTGGCCTCCATGTAGACAAATACTATGAATACAAATACTATGAATACTTTGTCAGTCCTCATCTTACTTGACCTTTCAACAGCTTTTGATAACGTTGACCATTCCCTCCCTCTTAAAATACTCTTTTAATTGACTTCCAAGACATAATGCACTCTTGGTTTTTCTCCTACTTCTCTGGCCACTCCTTCTGGCTATCACCTTTGCAGACATACTTTATTTTACCTGGCCATTAAATATCAGGGTTCCCCAAGGATCGGTCCCAGCACCTCTTTTCTTCTCACTCTATGGTTTCTTCACCCCTTGGATTCAAACTTACACCAATACACAGATGAATCTTGAAGTTATATTTCTAGACTAGATCTCTATTCCAAACTCCACACTTATATAACCAATTGCTCACTTGACATCATCTCTTGCATATATATCTCATTAACACCTCAACTCAATATGCCCCAATCTGAACTCTCTCCAAACTGGGTTCTCTTTTAGTATTCCCTCAGTGAATGACATCATCATACATTACACTGTGCAAGTCAAAACTCTCTCCTTCTGTCTCCTTTGCTTTCTTTCATCTGCTATAGCCAACTCATAATCTTGTCCTATGGATCTTACCTGCTAAACATCTCTAGATTCCATCTTTTTCTCCATCATTATCACTTACAACTGTGCCAAAAGCCACCATCAATCTCTCACCTAGACTATGACAGTAGCTTCCCAACTAGATTCTGCCTTCATTCTTGGTGCTCCTCCAATCTGTTCCATAATACAATCAGAATGATCTTTTTGACATGCAAATTTGATCATGTATCACACACACACACCTTCACATACTTAGCTCCCTTTAGTGGCCTTGTGTTACTTATAGGATTAAAAGAGAAAAATTGTCAGGACTTCCCTGGTGGTCCAGTGGTTAAGAATCTGCCTTGCAATGCAGGGGATGGGGGTTTGATCCCTGGTCAGGGAAGTAAAATCCCACATGCGGCAAAGCAGCTAAGCCCATGAACTGCAATAACTGAGTCCACACACCACAATGAAAGATCCCAGACGCTGCAGTGAAGATCCCACGTGCCACAACTAAAACCTGAGGCAGCCGAATAAATACATAAATAAAGTTTTGTGTTTTTTTTAATTTTAACAGAGCTTAAATAAACTATGCATGGTTTGGTCCCTACCTACCTACCTCTTCATTCTCAGTTTGTACTAAGTTTCTCCCTTGTTTTCTGGGCTTCAACCCATCAGCCTCATTTTAATCCTCTAATACTTGGCATTATTCTCCCACCACAAAAGCATTACATATGCTGCTTCTTCTACTTAGAATGATCTTCCCACCCTTCTTCATCTGATTAACATCTATTCATCCTCCAGATCTCGCTCATGCATCACTTCTTCAAGGAAGCCTACCTTCTTTTACCTCCATGACTGGGTCAAACCAATCTATTCTAGGCTCTTATGACAACCTTCTTATGACATCCCTCATACCTCTTCTTCATAGTGCTTGTCACAGATGCAATTTTACATGTGTGCCTGTGTGCTTATTAATATATGTCTTTCTCACTACACTGTATGGGTAGGGACCTCGTCTTTCTTTGCTCACTCACCATTGCATCCTCAGTGCCTAATACAGTGCCCAGCACATGGTAGATGTCCAATATATATTTGCTAACTAACTGGACAAGTGGAAATGATGAAGGTTTGGAATAAGATGAGAGTAGTGTGGGAAATCCCAATCCTACAGCTATTGGAAAGGAAGAATTGACAGGATATGTTAGCAAAGAGGTTTAAGAAATGAAGATAGAGAAGTCTCAGGGAACTTGGCTTCTGCTTTTGAACTAATTGGAGAACAGTGGTGATAGTCATAGAACTAGGAAAATTGGGAGAGCAGCCTCATTCAGAAGGAAAACACCCACTTCAGGCTTGGATAAGGGGAATTTGGAATGATGGTGGAAAATCTAAGAGAAAACAGTACATAGTAAAATTCAAGACTGGGTCATAATTTTTCTGCAGTTCAAATCACCCAAAATGAAATCATGCATATTTACCATTGGGAAATTATTATTTTGAATCTACCTGGGAAGCACACCATCTATGATATAGGAATAACTATGGTGGTAGACAATCTACTAACTTATTTCACTGTCTCAGGCATTAAAATTGCTTTTAATTTGCATGTACAGAAATTCTGAGATGTGCGTGGGATGTTCTTTGAGATTCTGTGGTCCTCAGCAAATAGAATGAGTGACAATCAGAAACCTGCCACTAACTGTATAGATCAGTTGAAAAGTTCACACATTTAGAAAAAGAAAACAAAATGGTATAAGAAGTGCTTTTTAACTTAATTTTACAACAGTATTTCAATTATCAGAGATTCACATCCTATCAAGCTATAACAGCACAATAGTTATTTCAAGCTTTCTGCCTTCAGATTTGACCATAACTGCAAGTAAAAGAATTGTCAGGATCTGGGCTCCCATTTTTACAGATGGCTTTATCACAGCCAATTGGCTTAGCAAACCTGTTAAAGTGTCACTTATATCACATTGGAGGAGTGTGGCATCCCAGGGCCTTAATCACTCCCCATGAATGCACTAATTATCGATAGAAGGGTTCACAATTCCCATTCCTTAACAAATGATTTATGATTGAGCTGCATTCACTTTTAGGAAAACAATAATACACTAAATACCACAAAAGCCTAAGTTATGTTCTTTGATGCAGCATTCAAACAGCACTGTTACAGAAACCCTTAACAAGTAACGGGAAACTCTTTTAGAACATAGAGGATGGGAATTAGGCATGGTATTTTATCTAGAGAGGGCTGAGCTATAGATGTTAATTGTTATTAACACTTCTTGTAAGCATCTCAAAAAGAAGCAAAAGATTGAGAAAAAGAAAGACAAATGAGTTGAACAAAATTGCCAAGCAGGTGGCGTTTTAAGTACCAGATATTGCTTAGGAAATAATGCAACTTTCATTTTAACTTAGGGGCTTCCCAGGTGGCTCAGTGGTAAAGAATCCACTTGCCAATGCAGGAGACATAGGAGATAGGGCTTCAGTCCCTTGGTCAGGAAGATCCCCTGGAGAAGGGAATGACAATTCACTCCAGTATTCTTGCCTGGAAAATCCCATGGACAGAGGAGCCGGTGAGCTGCAGTCTGTGGGTTAGCAAAGAGTCTGAGCAACTGAGCACACACACACGCACACATTTTAACTTAAAACCTGGATTTGTATATTTCAGCAAACAAATCCCATTGAATCTTTCAGATGAAATGTTTTTAATAAAGACTCAAGTCTTCTGTAATTAAAGCACAGAATTTTAGAACTGCCTTGGAGATTGTATTCAATCCCCTCACTTAGAGATTAGGCCCAAAGAGGTGCAGTGTTGAAAAGATGAGATTTCCACAGGTGAAACATGTAGAGAAGAAATAAGACTGTGTGCGCTGGTACTTCAGTTATCCGGTACCCATAAGTGCATGCCCTCAATTTACACAGAAAACCACAAACCCTGGAGAAAGAAGGGACTCTATCTAGAAGAATCAAGGATTGGAAAACTTAAATAATAAAAGCCAGGTTGTGCAGATGCTGAACTGCTCAACAGAAAGCAATCACCCAGAACAGTCAGATACAAACTTTAGAAGAGATCATCACAGTGTTAAACCAAAACATGAAGACACCTTGCAAGCCTTGGCATTGAAACCCATTGGGAATCCCAAATTATAGCCATGCTCTGAAACAATGTTGTTTATATTTAAACAAACATCTTGAAAAACATCTACTTCTGCTTTATTGACTATGCCAAAGCCTCTGACTGTGTGGATCACAACAAAGTGTGGAACATTCTTAAAGAGGCGGAAATACCAGACCACCTTACCTGTCTCCTGAGAAATCTGCATGCGGATCAGGAAGCAACAGTTAGAACTGGACATGGAACAACAGACTGGTTCCAAATTGGGAAGGAGTACATCAAGGCTGTGTGCAGTCACCCTGTTTGCTTAACTTCTATGCAGAGTACATCATGCGAAATGGCAGGCTGAATGAAACACAAGCTGGAATCAAGATTGCTGGGAGAAATACCAATAACCTCAGATATGCAGATGACACCACCCTTATGGCAGAAAGCAAAGAGGAACTAAAGAGCCTCTTGATGAAGGTGAAAGAGAGAGTGAAAAAGCTGGCTTAAAACTTAACATTCAAAAAATGAAGATAATGCCCTCTTGCCCTATCACTTCCTAGCAAATAGATGAGAAAACAATGGAAAGAGTGACAGACTATTTTCTTGGGCTCCAAAATCACTGCACATGGTGACTGCAGCCATGAAATTAAAAGAGTCTTGCCCCTTGGAAGAAAAGTTATGACCAACCTAGACAGCATATTAAAAAGCAGAGACATTACCTTGCCAACAAAGGTCCATGTAGTCAAAGCTATGGTTTTTCCAGTAGTCATGTATGGATGTGAGAGTTGGACCATAAAGAAAGCTGAGTGCTGAAGAATTGATGCTTTTGAATTGTGGTGTTTGAGAAGAGTCTTGAGAGTCCCTTGGACTGCAAAGAGATCCAACCAGTCCATCCTAAAGGAAATCAGTCCTGAATGTTCATTGGAAGGACTGATGCTGAACCTGAAACTCCAATACTTTGGCCACCTGATGAGAAGAACTGACTTATCTGAAAAGACCCTGATGCTGGGAAAGATTGAAGGCAGGAGGAGAAGGGGACGACAGAGGATGAGACGGTTGAATGGCATCACCGACTTGATGGACCTGAGTAGGCTCTGGGAGTTGGTGATGGACAGGAAGTCCTGGCATGCTGCAGTCCATGGGGTCGCAAAGAGTCAAACAGAACTGAGCGACGGAACTGAACTGAAACAATATTCCTTGAATAATCACTCATATCCCAAACAGAGTCCATTTAATCCCGTCAGAAGCTTTTTAACCAAGATTCATGGGAATTAAAGATCTTTTCAAACCCTAAGTCTAGCAACTAATTAGAATGGGCTAGCAAACCTGTTCAATTGATGCAGAAAAATCTTTTGACAAAATCCCACATCCATTCATGAAAAAAAATATCTTGGCAAGTTCGGAATGGAGGGTGTTTCTATTAACTTGATAAAGATCACCAAGAAACCTACAGCTAACATCAACCATAATGGTGAAAGGCTGAATGTCTTCCCACTAACACTGCGAAATAGGCAAGGATGTCAACTCTCACCACTCTTATTCAACATAAATAGTATGGAAAGTTAGAGGCACTCCAATAAAAAAGGAAAAGAAATAGTAGGCATTGCAGATTAAGTGATTGTCTTGTCCATGCAGAAAATCACAAGGAAGCTAAAAAAAACACACACACACACACACAAAAAACCCTCCTGAAACTTAAAAGTGAGTTCAGTAAGGTTGGAGGACACAAAATTAACACAAAGTAAAGCATTCTTAGACTTGACACCAAAAGCATGATCCACAAAAAGAATAATAATAAATTATACTTCATCAAAACTAAAAGCTTTTGCTCTGTGGAAGCCCATGTGAAAAGGATAAAAGAATAATCTACAGATTAGTAGAAAAGATTTGCAAAACATATGTCCAACAAAGGACTAAAATATATAAAGAATTCTCAAAACTCAACAGTAAATACATTCAATTTAAAAACGGCAAATAAATTAGTACTCTGGGATTAACATATATACACTGCTGCTGCTGCTGCTAAGTCGCTTCAGTCGTGTCCGACTCTGTGCGACCCCATAGACGGCAGCCCACCAGGCTCCCCCGTCCCTGGGAGTCTCCAGGCGAGAACACTGGAGTGGGCTGCCATTTCCTTCTCCAATGCATGAAAGTGAAAAGTGAAAGTGAAGTCGCTCAGTCGTGTCCAACTCTTAGCGACCCCATGGACTGCAGCCCACCAGGCTCCTTCATCCATGGGGTTTTCCACTACTACATATAAAATAGCTAAACAATAAGGACTTGTATAGCACAGGAAACGATACTCAATATCTTGTAGTAACCTATATGGAAAAGAATCTGTAGAAAAATATATATGTGTATAACTGAATCACTTTGCTGTACACTTAGAAGTAACACAACATTGTAAATTAACTATACTTCAATTTTTAAAAAAAGAGAAAATAGGCAAAAGACATGAATAGTTCATTGAAGAGGTTATATAGATAGCAAATAATCACAGTAAAAGAGGTTCAACATTCTTAGGCATCAGGGAAATGCAAATTAAAACCACAATATGACATCACTACACACTTACCAGAATGGCTAAATTGAAAAACAGTGACAATACTCGATGCTGACAAGAATGCAGAGAAACTGGACCACTCATACACTGCTGGCAGAATAGAATATGGTACAACCACTTTGGCAAACAATCGGACAGTTTTATATAAAATGAAATGTTCAACTATTACACTTTGGGGCATTCATCCCAGAGAAACCAAAACCTATTCTCACACAGAAACCTGCACACAAATACTCATAGCAGAGGTTTTTTTGGTAATCGCAAAAAATTAGAATCATCCCAGATGCCTTTTAACAGGTGAATGGCTAAACAGTGCTATATCCACACCATGGAATCTTTGCAGTGGAAAGAAATGAACTATGGGTAAACACAACAACCTGGATGACTCTCCAGGGAATGATGCTAAGTCAATAAAAGCCAATCCTGGGCTTCCCAGGTGGTTCAGTGGTAAAGAATCTGCCTGTCAGTGCAGGAGACGCAGGTTCAATCCCTGATCCGGGAAGATCCAACATGCCGTGGAGCAATTAAGCCCATGTCCCACTACTATTGAGCCTATTCTTTAAAGCCCACAAACCACAACTCCTGAGCCTGTGTACTGCAACTACTGAAGTCCACGCACTCTAGAGCCCGTGCTCTGCAACAAGAGAAGCCACCACAATGAGAAGCCCAGGTACTGTGGCTAGAGAGTAGCCCCCACTTGCCACAACTAAGAAAAATCTGCACAGCGATGAAGACCCAGTACAGCCAAGAATACAAATAAATAAATAGATAAACTTTTAAAAAGCAAATCCTTAAAGGTTACATATTGTATGATTCGATTTGTTAATGTGGTTGAAATGACAAAATTTTAGAAACAGAGGACAGATTATTTGTAGTCGTCAAAGGTTAGGGATGCGAGAAGCAGAGATGTGGGGAAAGGGAGGAAGGTGGGCATGTTTATAAAAGGGCAACATGATGGATCATTGCAGTGTTGAAACCATTAGCCATTCTGTATCTTGACTGTGTTGATGGACACACAAGCCAACACAGGTGATAGAACTGTATAGAACTTAATACACACACACACACACACACACACACACACGAATGAGTACAAGTAAAACTAGAGAAATCTGAATAATATCAGTGGATTGTGTCTAGGTCAATATTCTGGTTGTTATGTCATAGCTTTACAAAAACGTTACAATTGGGGGAAACTGGGCAAAGGGTACAAGGGATCTCCAGCTGCATGTGAACCTACAGTTATCTCAATGAAAATTCATTAAAAGAAGCAAATCCAAAAGTCTACACCCTGCAGGCAGTTGAACAATAACTGAATGTCCGTTTGTACTGGAGAGACCACAGAAGCCATGGAGAGTGGCCTCCATCTTTGAAGGGCTTACGAACGTGTTTCATCTCATTCACCTTTTGTGAACAAGAGATCACTTGTGCAAATGACCTGCATGAGTTTTGCTGCCTGTGTATTTTAAAGTGGTGATAATCCATACTAATTCATAGGGGCCTGTGGACTTCATTGCCATTTGCTCCTTCACTTTGGACCAAATTGTATGATTGTAACCATTGGGAGCTAGAGGACAGAGGTATGGAGTAGCTGAATATTCATGAGGCATTTTGTTGCGGATGTACCTGCCCACAGAATATTAAGTAGAACATTTGATAAGGTACCAAATTCTGCTTGTGATTTGGGTATATCACCTCATATTAAATCTTTGCATTTTTCTAGACCACATTTCACATCTGATTTTTCTTTCAATCACGACCTCTGGAAATATAATTCAGAGTGTGTTTATTAGATTTGTGAGAGATAATGGTGACCAGAAACTGTCACAGACACATCTGCCTATGGGGTAGAAAAAATACAAAATGAGCATCTTTAAGATGATGAGGAAAAAAAAAATTGTTTTCAAAATGGTGTCTGTATTCAGTTTCCAGGCAAGGACACAAAAAATGAATGCTGCAATAGAGAGAGAGAGAGGCTAGAAGTTTCCATCTCTGAATCCATAGACGAATGTCACCCTGTACAGGAGAATACAAATAAGGAGGTTTGAACGAACTTCAAACAGCCCTTGCTTATCATTCATGATGAAAAATGAGTATCACACAGAGAATTGATGTACAGGGGCAAAACCAAATCGCATTTTACCTAGAAGAGCCCATCAGAGCGTCCTATCAGAACTGGTAATTGGACAGAAAGCTTAACAGTGGGCCAGACGAATGTCTTAGAGAGTATGTAAACTATAAAATCAATCAGTGCATATTTTAAGAATGGTTAGTTCATAAAGTAATTCAAAACAGCTGGAGCATTAGATTAATTAATGGGCTTCCCTGGTGGCCCAAACAGTAAAGAATCTCCCTGCAATGCAGGAGATTCGGGTTCGATCTCCAGGTCGGGAAGATCCTCTGGAGAAGGAAATGGCTACACGCTCCAGTATTCTTGCTGGAGAATTCCATGGATTAATTTCATAAATCTCAGCAAATCAACAGCTTCATGCACACAACGACCTTATGCTTTGATACAGGGTAGATTTTGCAGAACTGACTCAGTTCATGTTACTTTATTCTTTTCCAAGAAGGGATTTTTCAAATGCATTAACTGAGTGATTTAATCTACATACCTTTAGGAAGACTCCTCACCTTCATACATTCCCAAGTCAGAGCAAATCTTTGTTGGATCATGTGTCTGAGCTGAGATTAGGCAATTATGCTCAACATACCTAGAGAGGAATTTTAGTTTGTGATCAGTCCCTAATTGTCACTTCAAGAAATTTTGGTCACCATCCATTCCTTTTAAAAATACATTAGACTTTTGTCATATCTAAAGCCTGGAAACAACTTAAAAGTCCTTCAAAGGGAGCTCATTGAATAAATTATACCATAGCTCTATTCTATATAATCAGAAAGCCCTATATTTTCTGATATTGAAATATCTCCAAAATATACTATAAAATGTAAAAAAAAATACAGAGGACTATGCTTATGGTCATGATCTCAAATGTGAAAGAGAAAAATGAAGAATATTTACACTGAAACACAGTTTTAAATTGTTTCTGCAAGGATATGTAAAAAAATTAATCATTACTTTTAGGGAGAAGCACTTGGGCTAAGGGATTGAAGTGGAAGGAGACTTTCACTTTATATCTTTATGCATTGTTTGAATTTTAGCCATGCATGTCATTACTTTTAATTTAAAAACTGAATCAATTTTAATGAATAGTTAAATTAATAAGATAACTAGCAAAAATGGTAAATCAATTTAAACTATAAAAGCTTATATCCTTTTGTCTTGAAATTGTACTTTTAATCATGTGTCCTATGAAATTACAAGCCCATACCAAGATGTGTGTACAAGAAAATTCACTATAGCATTATTTGTAACTGCAGAGTTGGAAGCAATTTAAATGCCCACTGATGGTGAGTTAGTCAAATAAATTGTAGTACAATGGATATATTAATATGAAACCCCAAAACGAATGAGGTGGGTATATTACTAAACATGTGTCCATCATATTAAGCTAAAACAAATCAAACTGTAAAACTATGTGTACATATGCGAATATTATTTTTGTTTTTTAAACTATACACACATAACACCCGTGCAAACATACACACATTATAAATCCACAGGAAAAAATTCTAAAAGAAAAATGACACCTCTGTGGAGAGGATGCAGGGTAGGTTTTACTATATACTTCATGTACTTCTGTATTATTTGAGTTTATTTTATTCACAACAATATGGATTGCATTTACAATATTTTTAAATAAAGAGATGCTTTAAAACTACTCTAAAACGGAATTACTAATGATTAGCACCTTTGCCTTGATTCTTATTAAATAATAAACACCTTTATTAAAATAAACCCCTTGTTTATTTCTGAGATATCCACAACTACAATGAATACTTGTTTATTAAACTCAGGTAGTGTTCATGGTTTTCAGCAAACGTTCCCCCAAAGCCTTGTTCTCATGAATATATAAATATATACATATATAATTTATGAGTACATAGATTTATTGAGAATTACAACCTAGTAATGTGCTCATTACAATTTATTTTTGAAAGGTCATAATCTTTCTATGGAACATAAATAACAATTTATTAGGCAAAAGCTGAAGCTAGACATGTAGTAACCACTCCTATTTATTCAGATAATTGCCCTCTTTTTCCCAGATGTCAGACGGCAGCATGGAGGTAGAAGAAATTCTGTGGTGTTCTAGTTCCTTCAGTGGGGAGCAGGCAGTGATCGTAGCTGATAACCAGGTGGGTTAGCAGCAGCAGCAATTCACTTCAAAGGAAGCTTCTAAGACAGCGTCTCATAACATTTTGGGGGGCCACAGACTCCTTTGAGGTAGTCCTGCAAGCCATGGAGGGTGAAAAGAATGGCTTTGCAACAGGACAGATCTTTGTTCAAATCCCTGCTCCACTACTTATTTGATGGGTGGCCTTCAGCAATTTATTTAAACTCTCAGAGCCTCTCTTTCCTCATTCATAAAGTGCCTGGCACACAGCAAGGACTCAGTAAAAGGCAGCAATTATGTTATTTTAGAATATGATGAAAACTACAGACTGTCCTCGGGGGAAAAAAATTCACCTTACATTTTTAGCATGGTGCATACCATCTCAAGGGTTTTGCTCACCCGTCAAAGCTGTTCTGCACCTCAGGTTAGAAACCCCTGGTCTAAGGTTTGAAAAGAACATTTGAAGACACCAGAATACTAAAAATAACATTTTCTTTTTTTTTCTACTCCTTGTACTGTTATTTTAGGTTGTGTTTTCTTTTGCTTGTTCATTGTATTGGATTATTTGTATATTATGTCCACCAGGACTTCATGAGAACAAGAGGATAGATTGTACATTAAAAAGTGTACAAAAGAGCAAAATGAATAAGGGCCATCTAACACTTTAACACTTCTGTTAGATTTAGTCCTTTACCAGCAAAGTGTAGGAAAGACCATTGCCATTCACTGGCCAGATTAGGCTTTCAAAGACCACCACGAAGTATATGGATTTAATAGAGCCATACTTCTGGTTCCTTCCATCAAAGATAAAGTTACTTGAAACTGCTTTGAGTGAGCTGTTCAGGCTTAACCTACTAGTTCCTAGCTCAGTTTTTGTAAGCAGAGCCAGCCTGGACTTTTGGCTTTCATTTTCTAGCCTTCACAACAGAGAAAAACCAAATGCCTTCAGGTAGTGGCTCAAAGGAATAGCTCTCCTGTTCCTTTACATTAGTCTGAGCTCAAAGAAATACAGAAAGCTTCCGGAATGTGCCTCTGCCATTAACTCAAACAGCATCCAGACCATTGGTGAGAACCTATCTCCAGAGTCAGTAAGAGCCCTATTAGGCATGGATATAGCCCCTAATCCCTCTCTGCTGCCGCTGCTGCTGCTGCTGCTGCTAAGTCGCTTCAGTCGTGTCCGACTCTGTGCGACCCCATAGATGGCAGCCCAGCAGGCTCCCCCGTCCCTGGGATTCTCCAGGCAAGAACACTGGAGTGGGCTGCCATTTCCTTCTCCAATGCATGAAAGTGAAAAGCGAAAGGGAAGTCGCTCAGTCGTGTCCGACTCTTTCGCGACCCCATGGACTGCAGCCTACCAGGCTCCTCCGTCCATGGGGTTTTCCAGGCAAGAGTACTGGAGTGGGGTGCCATCGCCTTCTCCGAATCCCTCTCTACCCCCTCCCAAATCCATAAGAACAGTAAATAATATTCCTCTAAGAACAAATGAACATTTCAGGAAATGAGAAAAAATTCTATCTGGATGCTGTTATCAATGCCTTCGCCCACGCTTTGGCTGCTGCCGGCAATGATGGAGAAGATTGGATTTGAGAAGTGGGGACATCCAGAGAAAAACGATCTTAAATTTCCTCCTTAAAAATGGAAAGAAATACGTGTGTAATTCCAAAAACCCAATTTCCTTACAAGAGTTTAGTTTTAAATGGTTCTCCCACATCACTATTGCTTTCAAAAGAAGAAGTAATTGGTATACCAATACTGTTTCCCACTAAAAGGGACTGGGGTTCTTTGGTAAAATGGCTGAGTCTTGGGCTGAGTGGGAAAAGTACAAGATGAGCCTGTAACACTAGTATTGTGCTAGAAACTAAGGAAGTGCTCAAAAAATAATGGGAATATGTCAAAAGGACACAAGAGCCAGATTGAAGGACTCCCACTGGCCAAATCTGGGCCAATCTGAGCATGAAAATAAATGATAGCAACAGATTGTGACCCATTGAATACACTAAGAGTCCATGAGTTCATGCTGATATAAACATATGAACAATCAGAGGAATAAATAAGTAAATGTGAAAGAAGAAGACTCTTCCTCACAATAGAATACTAACTAATAAATATGGGAAAATGATGGAGTTCTAAAACTCATCATTTTGTAGTCATTATAATAATAAGTGAGTGAGGCATGAATCATCAATAGATATAAAACTACTGGGTGAAAGTTTAATAAGAACAGGATATTGACATAGTTTCCAAATATCTCCCAGGAAATTACTTAATTACAAAGGAAAAAAATAGTAACTTTGCAGTGGAGAAATCTAACAGTCATTATCAGCATCAATTGATCAAAGTTACCATCAGCAGTAATGAGACCAACTGGCATCATGAAAGGCAGGGAAAGACAAAGGATCTGTTCCAGATAGAATCTATAAAGACTCATAACTAAATCAAATGCATGATCTGAATTGGATCCTGGACCAAGTAAAACACGAGAAATTATTAGGACAATTGGATAAATTTGAATATGGACTATGAATTAGATATTAGTATTGTATCAATGTAAAACTTCCTGATTTTGACCACTGTACTGTGGTTCTGTAAGAGAATTTCCTTATTCTCAGGGAATTACACACTGAGATATTAAGGGATTGAAATGAAGTCTTATATCTGCAACTTAATCTCAAATTATTAAGAAATAATTTGTGTGTATGTGCGTGTGTGTGGGGGGGTGTGTGTGTGGGTGTGGTTGTGGGTGTGAGAGAGAATGTGTGCACGGAGTGGGGGAAAATAAGGAGAGTGAGAGGGAGAAAGATAAAACATAGGAGGAAATTGGAACAGTCAGTGAAGCTGGGTAGAGAATATATAGAAATTTTTTGTCCTATTCTTGAGATTTTTCTGTAAGTTTGAAATCATATCAAAATACAAGACAGAAAATAATATTTGCTCTAAGTTAAAAGAAAAATGACAAAATTGTGGCAACCTTAGGCCCCCCTGAGGAAGACAGAACCTGAGCCGAGGAGTGGGTTGCTTAGAGTAGCGAACAGAAGAGTTCTGTACCGTCACTATCCTTGCTAAGAAAGACAATTCATCAGTTACTCACAGCAGCGCAGTTTCACATCAACAGTTGGAATGATCTTGTTGACGAGCCAAACATCTTTTTCCCAATTAAACACATTTCTTCTCAGATACTTCATAAACTCATTTCCCAGGATGTGGTCCCAGAGTTGAAAGTAGTACAAGCTGCTGGTGAACCTAAGAACCAGGCCTTGAACCTGGTCATTGCCTTTCTTGAGAAAATGTCCTAGAACCAGAGTCCCATTAGGCGCTAGGTTTTGTGGTTGATCCATAATTACCAGTATCCTTTTCTTATTCAGGAATAGCTCTAATCTGCCTTTCACACAATTCCATACTAACCATACTGTGTGCCACTGAAATGGAATCAGGTGGTAACAGATGTGAAAGGTCTCACCAAAGTTGTACACAATTACATGCTGATGATCTCCTGAGAGTTCAAGTTCTATGTCTTCTCTGCCCAGGAAAGTATTATTAGTAATGTAATATTACTAATAATAAATAATATTAGTAATGTAGGAGAAAGCCATCCAATCACTTGATTTGACACTCACAAATCGCAGGTCAAGGCCCACTGTGAATTGACTTAGTCCAGGAATATTGGTCAGGCTTTGCCATATGTATCAGCTTTGCCATAAAAATCCAGCCTTTTTCCTTTCAGTGAGAGTGCATCTGTCCACATTTGGGGGAAGGGAAAAGAGAAAACAAATGAAATTTCAGTAACAAAAAAAATCAATTTTAACATCTTCCTTAGCCATAGAGTCCAGAGAAGGCGATGGCACCCCACTCCAGTACTCTTGCCTGGAAAATCCCATGGACGGAGGAGCCTGGTAGGCTGCAGTCCATGGGGTCGCGAAGAGTCGGACACGACTGAGCGACTTCCCTTTCGCTTTTCACTTTCATGCATTGGAGAAGGAAATGGCAACTCACTCCAGTGTTCTTGCCTGGAGAATCCCAGGGACGGGGGAGCCTGCTGGGCTGCCATCTATGGGGTTGCACAGAGTCGGACACGACTGAAGTGACTTAGCAGCAGCAGCAGCAGCCATAGAGTCAAATCCAGATTGTACAAGACTATTATGAGTCAATACTGGTGCGCGTCAGCCAAAAGAGTAGATATTAAAAAAAAATCACCTCTATTTGACATTGACTTTATTTTGGCAGAAGAGCTTCTTCCTAATTATATTTAGCCTGGGATAGTATGAAAAGTTAGATTAGTGTTCCCAGAGGCCACAGCACACACCAACTGAACAATTTGGGGCAGGGGGCAGTTAGAAGTGTGTGGCTAGTGGTGGGGAGAGGCCAAGAAAAGGCAGCTTGGACTTAAAATTTGCTGCACGTAATACTCACTCATACAATCAAAAGATGACCATTTCCATCTACCTAACTGCCTTATTATATTCACACTGCAACAGCAATTTATTTCTCCAATGCCTTTTGCTGATCCAAATTACCTGATTTATTCTGCCTCTGGAGATGTCTTCTTACTGAGGCACTAACAGGGGCCTGAAGTATGGACAACGCTGGAGCTGCAGGGCTTCTGTTTGCCTTCAGGAGGGGTGCAGTGGCACTGCCCGGAGTGCAACCTGATTCCCTCCTACCGTTTCCTCTCTAAGAGGGCTGCAGCAGCTTTAAGAGGCTCAAGATGGCCATGGACCTGGTTACCATTGACTCTGGAGTCAGACGACCTGGGTTGGAATCCCAGCTCTGACGCTCTCCAGGTAGGTCACTTTGAGCAAGTAACCTAACCTCCCGTTGCATCAATGTTTGCTTCAGTAAAATGAGAATTTAGGAGCACAAAGTTGCATGAATGCACAACCCAAGGTCACCACCAAATAAGTCTCCCACCTATCAGCCTTACAAGATTGATTGAGGATTAAGTGAGATAATGTGTGTTCTCAAACATTACTGAAGGACATGTGCATTGGTCCAGTCTTTTGACAGGCAATTAGGCAGAATCTATGAAGGACAGAATAAAGGACAGAAATGGTATGGACCTAACAGAAGCAGAAGCTATTAAGAAAAAGTGGCAAGAATATCCAGAACTATACAAAAAAGGTCTTCATGACCCAGATAATCACGATGGTGTGATCACTCACCTAGAGCCAGACATCCTGGAATGCGAAGTCAAGTGGGCCTTAAGAAGCATCACTATGAACAAAGCTAGTGGAAGTGATGGAATTCCAGTTGAGCTATTTCAAATCCTAAAAGATGATGCTGTGAAAGTGCTGCACTCAATATGCTAGCAAATCTGGAAAACTCAGCAATGGTCACAGGGCTGAAAAAGGTCAGTTTTCATTCCAATCCCAAAGAGAAGCAATGCCAAAGAATGCCCAAACTACCGCTTGATTGCACTCACCTCACATGCTAGCAAAATAATTCTCAAAATTCTCGAAGCCAGACTTCAACAGTACATAAACTGTGAACTTCCAGATGTTCAAGCTGGACTTAGAAAACGCAGAGGAACCAGAGATCAACTTGCCAACATCCTCTGGATCATCAAAAAAGCAAGAGAGCTCCAGAAAAACTTCTGCTTTATTGACTATGCCAAAGCCTTTGACTATGTGGATCACAACAAACTGTGAAAAGTTCTTCAAGAGATGGGAATATCAGACCACCTGACCTGCCTCTTGAGAAATCTGTATACAGGTCAAGAAGGAACGTTAGAACTGGACATGGAACAACAGACTGGTTCCGAATAGGAAAAGGAGTACATCAAGGCTGTATATTGTCACCCTGCTTATTTAACTTATATACAGAGTACATCATGAGAAATGCTGAGCTAGATGAAGCACAAGCTGGAATCAAGATTGCCAGGAGAAATATCAATAACCTCAGATATGCAGATGACACCACCCTTATGGCAGAAAGTGAAGAAGAACTAAAGAGCCTCTTGATGAAAGCGAAAGAGGAGAGTGAAAGAGTTGGTTTAAAACTCAACATGATCTGAGAAAACTAAGATCATGGCGTCCGGTCCCATCACTTCATGGCAAAGAGATGGGGAAACAATGGAAACAGTGACAGATTTTATTTTGGGTGGCTCCAAAATCATTGCACATGGTTACTGCAGCCATTAAATTAAAAGACACTTGCTCCTTGGAAGAAAAGCTATGACCAGTCTAGACAGCATATTAAAAAGCAGAAACATTACTTTGCCAACAAAGGTCTGTCTAGTTAAAGCTATGGTTTTTCCAGCGGTCATGTATGGATGTGAGAGTCGGACCATAAAGAAAGCTGAATGCCAAAGAATTGATGCTTTTGAACTGTGGTGTTGGAGAAGACTCTTAAGAGTCCCTTGGACTGTAAGGAGATCCAACCAGCCCATCCTAAAGGAAATCAGTCCTGAATATTCATTGGAAAGACTGATGCTAAAGCTGAAACTCCAATACTTTGGCCACCTAATGGGAAGAACTGACTCATTTGAAAAGACCCTGATGCTGGGAAAGATTGAAGGCAGAAGGAGAAGGGGACGACAGAGGATGAGATGGTTGGATGGATCACCGAGTCAATGGACATGAGTTTGAGTAGGCTCCGGGAGTTGTTGATGGACAGGGAGACCTGGCATGCTGCAGTCCATGGGGTCACAAAGAGTCGGACACGTCTGAGAGACTGAACTGAACTGAACAAGGATATTTACTGCAGCATTGTTTGTAACTGAGAAAAAAATAGGAAAATCTCTATGTCTATCAAGAAGTAACTACTGCTGCTGCTAAGTCGCTTCAGTCGTGTCCGACTCTGTGCGACCCCAGAGACGGCAGCCCACCAGGCTCCCCCGTCCCTGGGATTCTCCAGGCGAGAACACTGGAGTGGGTTGCCATTTCCTTCTCCAATGCATGAAAGTGAAAGTGAAGTTGCTCAGTCGTGTCCGATTCTTCGTGACCCCATGGACTGCAGCCTACCAGGCTCCTCCATCCATGGGATTTTCCAGGCAAGAGTACTGGAGTGGGGTGCCATTGCCTTCTCCAAGAAGTGACTAGTTAATTGTTATCTGTATACAATGGAGTCATAAAGCAAAGTAGATGTATAGAGTCGTGGAGAGATTTCCAAAGCTTACTATTATGTGAAATGGGAGTTACATAAATGGCAGAAAGTATTATCTATGTGCCAGATCCTATTTCAAAAATAAGAGAAAAATGTGTGTGCTGGCAAACACTAGAAAAAATCTGAAAGAATATATACCAAACAGGTAAGAATTGAGTATCTTTAGGTTTGAGGGTTTAGGGGGATTTTTACTTTCTATGTTATTTATTTCAGTAATGTTTACAATCTTTATAAATAAGGCATTATATTTCTAATCAGAAAAAAGGTGGATGTATGGATAAATGATAGATAGATAGAAACCACCTGTGGCCATACTTGGGGTCCTGCAGATAGAGGTAACTTCTGCTTGTGTGTGTGTTAGTCCCTCAGTCATGTCCAACTGTTTGCGTCCCCATGGACTGTAGCCCGCCAGGCTCCTCTGTCCATGGAATTCTCCCGTCAACAATACTGGAGTGGGTTGCCATTCCCTTCTCCAGGGAATCTTCCCAACCCAGGGATCGAAGCCGGGTCTCCTGCATTGCAGGCAGAATCTTTACTATCTGAGCTACTTTGAGCAGAAGTGTGGTGTGGTGAAATCCATAAAGGCCAGATTCAGGCCCCAGTTTTAGCCCTTCCCTAGCTGCATGAACATGGGAAATGAATGCAGGTAAAAGCATTTAAATATTTTAAAATTTTTTATTCAAGTATAGTTGATTTACAATGTTGTTTAGTCTCAGGTGCTCAGCAAAGGGATTCAGATATATATATACCAGTGAACCAGTGAAGTTGATCAGTCGTATCCAACTCTTTGTGATCCCATGGACTGTAGCCTACCAGGCTCCTCCATCCATGGAATTTTCCAGGCAAGAATACTGGAGTGGATTGCCATGTCTTTCTCCAGGGGGTCTTCCCGACCCAGGGATCGAACCCAGGTCTCCCACATTGCAGGCAGATGCTTTACTGTCTGAGCTACCAGGGAAGCCCATATATACACACACACATTCTTTTCCAGATTTTTTTTCCATTATAGCTTATTATAAGATATTAAATATAATTTCCTGTGATATATGGTTATCTATGCTGTATATAACCCACTCCAGTGTTCTTGCCTGGAGAATCCCAGGGACGGGGGAGCCTGGTGGGCTGCTGTCTATGGGGTCATACAGAGTTGGACACGACTGAAGCGACTTAGCAGCAGCAGCAGCATGCTGTATATAATAGTGTGTATATAGTAGTGTGTACATGTTAATCCTAAACTCCTAATTTATCCCTCTCCCATGTGCAAGCTTTTAAGACAGTATCTGGCACATAGTGAGCACTATATGAATGTTAGATAAACTAACATCACTTCTCTATGCCTCGTTCCTCCAAGGTAAAACAGGAGGAATAATGACCTACCTCGCAGGGATGTCATGAAAGTAGATGCAATAAGTAACAAATTCAGGCAATAACTAATGCTTCGGTCACATATGTGAGAAAGTTGGTAAACTGTAAAGCCCCATATAAATGTCAGCTGCCCTGTTCGCCATTGTCATTATCAGAGGTCTCTTCTCCCACCAGCTCTTTCGCGCCGTCACACATGCAAGCGCATCCACACTGAGCCCTTTCTGCAGCCTCCAGGCCCCAAGCAGGGCTCCAAGGAGGCCAGGCTGTGATGAGGTGGGACAGGGGCTTTGTCCTTCTGTTTGGCCAGCCAACCAGCGTTCTCTGCTGGGCCTCTCCAGGGCCTGCTTCACAGCCACTTGTGTTTTTGCATATGATTAAACTATGCACTGCAGATGTCTGCTTGGATGCTGCCATCTGTTCCCTGGCAATTTTCAAGTTCAAATTGCATGATTGCTCCCCTGAAGTGTGTTCTCTCTTGATTTGGCTCCTCTGTGTCTCTTTGCCTCTACCCTCTGTTTCCTTTTGTTTTAAATTACATTTATTGTTTCTCCCATTTTAGAAAAAGAAGTGTTTTTTTTTTCCCATTATAAAAGTAATACTGTACATGTTTTTTAAAAGAAAAAAAATGGAAAGTATTAGAAAGTAAAAAGATAACAAAGTCAGCCAGAGTCCCACCACCCAGAGACAACCATTGTAAACATTTTACAATATTTGCTTTGTTCCATACATGGTTTTTGCTTGTTTCTATGTTACTGAGAACATATTGTGTGAAAAATGTGGTGCCCTGCTTTCCTCACTTAACATTATGATATATGTGTTCTCCGTGTTAGGAAAACCCTATCGTAAACCTCATTTCAATGACAAAGTTACAGCCACCAGGAGTGCCAGGCACCATTGTATCTGTATTGATAAAACACATATAACATAAAATTCACCATTTTACTCATTTTAAAGTATACAATTCAGTGACATTTAATACATTCACAATGGTGTACAAACATCTCCATTATCTATTTCCAGAACATTTTCATCACTCCCAAAGGAAACCCTGTACCAATTAAGCAGTCACTCTCCTCAGCTTGGCCCCTGGCAACCACTAATCTGCCTTTTGTCTCGGTGGATTTGCTTATTCTCGACATTTCATACAAATGAAATCATACAATGTGCCTTTTTGTGTCTGGCTTATTTCACTTAGCATAATGTCTTAAAGGTTCATCCATGTCATAGCATGTGTCAGTACTTCATTCTTTTATATGGCTGAATAATATTCCATTGCATGGGTATACCACATTTCAAACATTCATTAATCCATTAATGGATATTTGGGTTGTTTCTACCTTTTGGCTATTATGAATAGTGCTGCTATGAACATTCATGCTATTTGTTGTGCTTGAACATGTTTTCATTGCTTTTGTGTGTATACCTAGGAGTGGGTCATAGAGTAATTTTATGTTTAACTTACTGAGTAACAGCCAAACTGTTTTCCAGCAGCAATCTATGAGGGTCCCAACTTCTTTACCTCCTTGCCAACCATTGTTTTCTGGGGTTTAAGAAATATTATAGCCATCCTACAGGGTGTCCGTGGCATCTCACTGTGAGTTCGATTTGCATTTCCCTAAAGAATTGGGAATACCAGACCACCTGACCTGCCTCTTGAGAAATCTGTATACAAGTCAGGAAGCAACAGTTAGAACTGGACAGGGAACAACGGACTGGTTCCAAATAGGAAAAGGAGTACGTCAAGGCTGTACATTGTCACCCTGCTTATTTAACTTCTATGCAGAGTACATCATGAGAAACGCTGGACTGGAAGAAACACAAGCTGGAATCAAGATTGCTGGGAGAAATATCAATAACCTTAGATATGCAGACGACACCACCCTTATGGCAGAAAGTGAAGAGGAACTCAAAAGCCTCTTGATGAAAGTGAAAGTGGAGAGTGAAAAAGTTGGCTTAAAGCTCAACATTCAGAAAAAGAAGATCATGGCATCTGGTCCCATCACCTCATGGCAAATAGATGGGGAAACAGTGGAAACAGTGTCAGACTTTATTTTTGGGGGCTCCAAAATCACTGCAGATGGTGACTGCAGCCATGAAATTACAAGACGCTTACTCCTTGGAAGGAAAGTTATGTCCAACCTAGATAGCATATTCAAAAGCAGAGACATTACTTTGCCAACAAAGGTCCGTCTAGTCAAGGCTATGGTTTTTCCTGTGGTCATGTATGGATGTGAGAGTTGGACTGTGAAGAAGGCTGAGCGCTGAAGAATTGATGCTTTTGAACTGTGGTGTTGGAGAAGACTCTTGAGAGTCCCTTGGACTGCAAGGAGATGCAACCAGTCCCTTCTGAAGGAGATCAGCCCTGGGATTTCTTCGGAAGGACTGATGCTAAAGCTGAAAGTCCAATACTTTGGCCACCTCATGTGAAGAGTTGACTCATTGGAAAAGACTCTGATGCTGGGAGGGATTGGGGCAGGAGGAGAAGGGGACGACAGAGGATGAGATGGCTGGATGGCATCACCGACTCGATGGACATGAGTCTGAG
This sequence comes from Bubalus bubalis, assembly GCF_019923935.1. Taxonomy (NCBI): domain Eukaryota; kingdom Metazoa; phylum Chordata; class Mammalia; order Artiodactyla; family Bovidae; genus Bubalus; species Bubalus bubalis. Next base: position 143,150,451 of record NC_059181.1, read on the forward strand.
TGAACTCTGGGAGTTGGTGATGGACAGGAAGGCTTGGCATGCTGCGATTCATGTGGTCGCAAAGAGTCAGACAGGACTGAGCGACTGAACTGAACTGAACGACTAATGATATCGACCATCTTTTCATGCGTTTGTTGGCTATTTACATATCTTCTTTGGTGAAAAGTCTATTGAAGTCCTTTGCCCATTTTTTAAACTGGATTGTCTTTTTGTTGAGTTATAAGCACTCTTAATGTATTCTGTGTACTAGGACCTTATGAAATATGTTGAAATATATGACCTGCATATATTTCCCCTTCTGTAGGCTGTTTTTTTCTTTTTCTTTTCTTTTTTGGCCATGCCATGTGGCATGCAGGATCTTAGTTCCCCAACCAGGGATAGAACTCACGTCCCCTGCAACAAAATTGCAGAGTCCTAACCACAGAACTACCAGGGGCTTCCCAGATGGTGCTAGAGGTAAAGAATCTGCCTGCCAATGCAGGAGATGCAAGAGATGCAGGTTTGATTCCTGGGTTAGGAAGAGCCCCTGGAGGAGGACATGGCAACCCACTCCAGTATTCTTGCCTGGAGAATTCCATGGGTAGAGGAGCCTGAAGGGCTACAGTCCACGGGATTGCCAAGAGTCAAACACAACTGGGCAAATGAACCAGCACAGCAGCCACTGAACTGCGAGGGAAGTCTCTGTAGGCTGTCTTTTAACTTTCTTGCTAATGTCTTTTGATGCACTAAAGATTTTAATTTTGATGAGGTATAATTTACCTATTTTTCTTTTGTTCTTGTTCTTTTGGTGTCATTTCTAAAAATCTACTGTCAAATCTACTTCAGGGTCATGATGATTTACCTCTATGCTTTCTAATACAAATTTTATAGTTGTAGTTCTTGTATTTAGCTCTTTCATCCATGTTAATTTTTTTATATGGTGTGAACTTCATTCTTTTACCTGTGTTTACATGTATTTTTATGTATACAATGGATATATGTTTATAGATCCAGTTTTCCCATCACTTTTTGTTGAAGATTACTTTTCCTCATCGAATGGTCTTGGTACCCTTGAGACCATTCAATGAGGAAAAAGTAATTAATTGACCAGACGTATATGGGTTTCTTTCTGGACTCTAATTCTGTTCCATTAATCCATGTCTATCCTTATGCCAATAATGTATTGTTTTGATCATTGTAGCTTTGTAGTAAGTTTTTATTTTTTTTTATTTTTTTTATTTTTTAAATTTTATTTTATTTTTAAACTTAACATAACTGTATTAGATTTGCCAAATATCAAAATGAATCCGCCACAGGTACACATGTGTTTTTAAATCAGGAGGTATGAGTCTTCTAATTTTGTTCTTTTTCAAGGGTTTGTTGCCTATTCAGTGTTCCTTGCAATTCCATATGAATTGTGGGATCAGTTATTCCATATTTGTAAAAAAGAGCATTGGAATTTTGATAGGGTTTGCATTGAATCTAGAGATCTCTTTGCGGTATATTGCTATCTTAATATTAAATATATAAACATGGGAGCTTTTCCATTTATTTAGGTCTTCTTTATTTTAGCAATGCTTGTGGTTTAAGTGTAGAAATCTTTCACCTACTTGGTTAAATTTATTCCTAGGCATTTTATTCTTTTAGATAGTATTGTAAACAAAATTGTTTTCCTAATTTCATTTCAGATGCTCATTGCTGGTGCATAGAAATACCACTAATTTGTATATGTTGATATTCTATCCTGCAACTTTGCTGAATTTATTTGCTAACTTAAATATTCTTTTTTTTTTATTCCTGAGGATGTTCTTTATGTAAGATTATATTATCTGTGAATATAGTTTTACTTTTTCTTTCCAGTTTGGATGTCTTATTTCTTTTTCTTGCCCAATTGCTTTGACAAGAACTTCCAGTATAATATTGCATAGAAGTGGTGAAAATGGATATTCTAGTCTTGTTCCTCATCTAGAGGAAAAGCTTTCAGTTTTTCACCATTAACTATGATGTTCACTATGGGGTTTTCATAGATGCCCTCTACAAATTGAGGAAGTTATGTCCTATTTCTAGTGTGTTGAATGCTTTTATCATGAAAGGGTGTTGGATTTTGTCAAATACTTTTTCTACATCAATTAATATGATCATGTGTCTTTCCCCTTCAATCTATTCATGCAGTGTATTGTATTGACACATTAATTTTTATATGTTGTACCACCTTTGCATTCCTGACATAAATTCTACTTGGTCAGGGTAGATAATCCTCTTAATATGCTACTGGATTTTGTCTGTTAGTATTTTGTTAAGAATTTTTGCATCTGAGACAGGGCGCTCAGGGCCGGAGCACTGGGATGACCCTGAGGGATGGGATGGGGAGGGAGGTGGGAGCGGGGTTCAGGATAGGGAACACAGGTACACCCATGGCGGATTCAAGTCAATGTATGGCAAAAACCACTACAATATTGTAAAGTAATTAGCCTCCCATTAAAATAAATAAATTAATTAATTAAAAAAAAGAATTTTTGCATTAAATTCATATGGGATATTGATTTGTATTTTTCTTTTCTCAGGATGTCTTCATCTATCAGCTACCATTTTTAAACTCTAGCAGATTGATACAGCAAGATCATGCCCCAGGTCTGTTACTCAGTATGTAATTTTGTTTTTTGCTAAATTCCAAAGCCGTTTGCCTGATGATGCCAAGTTTAAGCAATTTTTAAGCAGAATTGAATTCACTGAGCATTAAACAATGCCACTTTCCCCCAGAAGGCTCCTGCTTTTTATTATCTGATTTTCAGGGCAGGAGGATAACTGGAGCCTTGGCCCCTACTGCCAGTTTCCAGTGCCCAGCATAACAGCTGGCACATAGTAGGTCATTTATTGCTACATACTGAATATATAATGGTTGTGCACTGTATTAGGGCACTGACTTGGAGACGAACAAGTGGGTAGATGGAGGGCTGTCCATTGTGCAAAAGTTATCAGCGATGTGGGTGAAGCATCCCATTTGGCATAGGATGACAAATTCTGAACTACAAACTGAACTTGTGTGCCCGGCCCTCTGTTTTAGAAAATCTTTGGCAAAATATCAGGAGAGAGTTCACTCTCCCTATCAGACCCCAAAAGTAACAAATACCTTCATTGCAAAAGTCAGTGAGGGGATTCCTTGGCAGACCAGTGGTTAGGACTTGGCCCTGTCACTGCTGTGACCCAGGTTTAATCCCTGGTCGAGTAACTAAGATCTTGCAAGTAGCACAGCCAAAAATAAATAGATGATAGATAGATAGACAAATTTTAAAAAATAAAATAAGTAAAAGTCAGTAAATAAAAAGTTTAGAATTCTAGGGACTTTCCTGGTGGTCCAGTGGCTGAGAATCCACACTTCCACTGCAGGGAGCACGGGTTAGATCCTGGGTTGGGGAACAAGATCCTACATGCCATGTGGCCACACACACAAAAAATTAGAACCCTGAGAGGTAGATAATCAGAATGATTTTTTTTTCAACAAAATCCCCTTTGTTTTCTGAAGACAGGATTAGTAATCATCAGATATATTCTATACTAGCTTTCCTGTCCTCTCTTGGTAAAGATTCTCCTTGAAATGTTAAAGTGTTTCAAAGGTTAGGGGACTGAGATTTCAGGAGCGCTGCTCTGCACCATCTTAGGAGGAGTCAACAAATGGGGTTCCTTCCTGGCCAGGCACTGTGGGCATGACCTGGTCTCTGTTTCTCCCCTATAAAGTAACCTGCTTTCCTCTACTTGATGCAAGAGTTCTGATCCAGAGACCCTGACCGAGTGTCTGAGTGGAATAAGTTGCCAGGGAGCCAGGTACTTAAGCAAAGTACCACAAACAACAGAAATGTATTGTCTCACAGTTCCGGAGGCTAGAAGTCTGAGGTCAAAGTGTAGGCAGGGTCGTTTCCTTATGGGGACCCTGAGGGAAAAATCTGTTTCTGGCCTCCTAGTTTCTGGTGGTTTATGGACAATATGGGGTGTTCTGTGGCTTCTGCTACATCACCCTAATTTCTGCCTTTATCCTCACATGGCCTTCTTCTTGTGTGCCTATCTGTGTCCAAATGTCCCCTTTGTATAAGGACCACCAGTCATATTGAATTAGGGGCCCATACTACTACAGTGTAACTTCATCTTTTTAATAATGTACTAATTACGTTTGTAATGACCCTATGTCCAAACATGGTCACATTCTCAGGTGCTGAGGGTTAAGACTTCAACATATGAATTGTGGGAGGGATACAATTCAACTCATAATACTGCATAAGGCTCAAAGCCCAGCTAACCACCTGGCAATACCTCCTGTCCAAGGAAGGAGAGAAATCAGAGCTGATTTGAGGGAAGGGGCTCCCTAGAGTCGTGGGCTGTACCAATCCTGTAAAGAATCTGCCAATTCTGAAGGTGAACATTCTGCCAAGGGTATACCATGCCTGCCTCAACGAAGGAAAAGTCATTACTCATAAAAGGGCTCTTCTGGCTCTTAGTCCACAAATCTTTGCAAAAGAATATCCAAGAGCATTGAAAAATTTAGTAGACCAGCCTTGGCTGTCTAAGTAGATATAGTAGATACGTGCTTGATATTGGGGAGCTCCATGACCCACATCACTGTGGCCATCATATAGACAACCGTCCACATGATGATGGCTACTGCCATCCACTGCCTATACTTCTCTCTGGTCTTGTGAGGAACCAACTATCTTTAGATAAACCCTTGTACACTGTTTGTGAGATTGCAAATTGGTGCAGTCACTATGGAAAACAGTGTGGAGCTCCTCAAAAAACTAAAAATAGAGTTACCATATGACCCAGCAATTCCACCATCTAGTATATATTTGGAAAAAATGAAAACACTGATTAGAAAAGATACATGCACCAGTGATCAAAGTAGCACTAGTCACAAAGCCAAAATATGGAAGGAACCGAAGTGTCCGCTGACAGATGAACAGATAAAGAAGATGTGCTACCTATTGTACTATTTCCAAACTGAACCTTAATACTGATACAGCTTAATAAGGCAAAGGTATCCTGACAATGTCGGTATTACTAATATTTTTATATTATCGACAATAATATTTTACATAAGTATTAACATTTTTAAAAGATTTATATATACACACACACATACACACAATGGAATATTATGCATCCATAAAAAGTATGAAATTCAGCCACTTGCAGCAACTCAGATGGACCTAGAGAATATTATGTTTAGTGAAATAAGTCAGACAGAGAGAGATACAGTATGATATCATTTATACATGGACTCTAAAAAGTAACACAAATGAATGTATATGCAAAACAGACTCACAGATATAGGAAATAAACAAGCAGTGGAGGAAGGGATAATATAGGAGTAGGGGATTAAGAATTACACGTTACTATGTACAAAATAAGCTACAAGGCTATATTATATAGCACAGGCAGTTCTAGTCATTATCTTGTAATAACTTTTAGTGGATTATAATCTGTAAAAATATTGTCACTATGCTGTACAGCTGAAACTAGTATAATATTGTAAATCAATTATACTTCAATAAATTTTAACTAATTAAAACAGATGGTATACTAACCTGGAACTTTACATATAGAAAAAAAATTCCTACCATCAATGAATAAATTTGCCCCCTACAAATGTAAAAACAAAAATGAAAAAACAGATCTTCTGTATATAGAAGCACCCAACTTTGAGCCTCATTTCTCTCACCAGTCCAGTCACAGAGTTATCCAACATGGCCTCTCCTCCAGATCATGTATGTGGCTTGCCAAGAGTTCTTGGAATAGGAGGCAGAGGAATCACCTTCACAAAGGTAATGAGATTGTCCCTTCAAATCTTGCATCCAAGGCCATGTCTCACTCAACAAATAGATGTTCTTATTCATAAAGCCAAAAGCATCCTGGAACATTCATTTACTGAACAATGATGGTCATTGAGCCCTGATCATGTGGCAGTGTTGGAATACAGTGGTAGAGTGAACACATGTCCACACCAGGTCCCTGGCCTTAACATTCCAGAGAGAGAGAGAGGCAATCACTCAACAAGAGAAGAATTACGAACTCTGAACTGTGCTCTGAAGGAAATTAAAAGGCTGATGAGCTAGAAAATGGGGGGCGGGGGGTCAGGAATGTCTACATTCAATCAGATAGTTAAGGACAACCTCTGTGAAGAAGAGTCACTTTAGTCCTAGGGGATAAAAAAGAGCTAGGGTCACAAAGATGTGAAGTAAGAGCGACCCAGACATGGGTAATAGTATATGCAAAGGCCTTGAGATGGGACTGTGCTTGCCACACTCGAGGACTAGGAAGGTGTGTCTGGAGTGAGAGAGGGGAAGTGTGGTAGGAAATGAGGCCCAAGAGGCACTGGGAAACCAGACCATGCAGCGCTTTTTAGGGCTAATTACAGAGTATCCTAATTGTGATGGAGATGTACTGACAAGTTTTGAGTAAAAGAGTGACTGACTTAGTACCTTAAAGGATTTCTCTGATTGCTCTGTTGAGAATAGGCTATCAAAGACCAAAAGTAAAAGCTGGGATCCACGAGTCCATTCCCTGTGTCTGCGTCTCTATTCCTGCCCTGCAAATAGATAGCCACTGGGAAACAGCTGGACAGCACAGGGAGCTCAGCTGTGTTGACCTAGAAGGGTGGGATGGGGGATGGCGGGAGGGAGGTTCAGGAGGGAGGGGATAGATGTATACTTATGGCTGATTCACTTCATGGTACAGCACAAACTAATACAACATTGTAAAGCAATTATACTCCAATTAAAAAAAAATAAAAAATTGTTTTTAAAAAGCAGGGAGCCCAGCAGCTATTTCTGCTTTATTCTTTCCCTTCTCTTTCCCCTTCCCCTCCATTCTGCAGCCATTCAGGTCCTGACCTCAGTCTTCACCCGCTCCTTGCTGGTGCTGCTCTCACCCTTTAGGCCTTATGACAGGTTTGGTTTCTTCTTCTTGACCCTTGATATTCTTTCCATGGACATGGTTTTCCTCCATACTCTGGCCTCATCCAACGATGGCATCTGAATCACCTTCTGCCCGATCTAGGCTTGACCTCACTCTGTCTCCCACACAGACCCTCATAGTTGGGAAGCTGGAGACTCATCTGAAGTCCGAGGGGGACTGTTTCAAGAACCGATTTTTTTTTTCCAGGAAAAATGATGAATTTCTCACCAATTGAAGGACAATGAAAACTAATTGTTGGATAACCAAAAAGAAACACCTGGAGTAACAGGCAAATTTGGCCTTGGAGTACAGAATGAAGCAGGAGAAAAGCTAATAGAGTTCTGCCAAGAGAATGCACTGGTCATAGCAAACACCCTCTTCCAACAACACAGGAGAAGACTCTACACATGGACATCACCACATGGTCAACACCGAAATCAAATTGATTATATCCATTGCAGCCAAAGATGGAGAAGCTCTATACAGTCAGCAAAAACAAGACCGGGAGCTGACTGTGGCTCAGATCGTGAACTCCTTATTGCCAAATTCAGACTGAAATTGAAGAAAGTGGGGAAAACCACTAGACCATTCAGTTATGACCTAAATCAAATCCCTTATGACTATACAGTAGAAGTGAGAAATAGATTTAAGGGACTAGATCTGATACACAGAGTGCCTGATGAACTATGGACAGAGATTTGTGACATTGTACAGGAGACAGGGAGCAAGAGCATCCCCAAGAAAAAGAAATGCAAAACAGCAAAATAGCTGTCTGAGGAGGCCTTACAAATAGCTGCAAAAAGAAGAGAAGCGAAAAGCAAAGGAGAAAAGGAAAGATATAAGCATCTGAATGCAGAGTTCCAAAGAATAGCAAGGAGAGATAAGAAAGCCTTCCTCAGTGATCAATACAAAGAAATAGAGGAAAACATAGGATGGGAAAGACTAGAGATCTCGTCAAGAAAGTTAGAGATACCAAGGGAACATTTCATGCAAAGATGGGCTCGATAAAGGACAGAAATGGTATGGACCTAACAGAAGCAGAAGATATTAAGAAGAGGTGGCAAGAATACACAGAAGAACTATACAAAAAAGATCTTCACAACCCAGATAATCACTAAGGTGTGATCACTCACACTCACCTAGAATCAGACATGCTGGAATGTGAAGTCAGGTGGGCCTTAGAAAGCATCACTACGAACAAAGCTAGTGGAAGTGATGGAATTCCAGCTGAGCTATTTCAAATCCTGAAAGATGATGCTGTGAAAGTGCTGCACTCAATATGCCAGCGAATTTGGAGAACTCAGCAGTGGCCACAGGACTGGAAAAGGTCAGTTTTCATTCTAATCCCAAAGAAAGGTAATGACAAAGAATGCTCAAACTACCGCACAATTGCACTCATCTCACATGCTAGTAAAGTAATGCTCAAAATTCTCCAAGCCAGGCTTCAGCAATACGTGAACCGTGAACTTCCAGATGTTCAAGCTGGTTTTAGAAAAGGCAGAGGAACCAGAGATCAAATTGCCAACATCCGCTGGATCATGGAAAAAGCACAAACGTTCCAGAAAAACATCTATTTCTGCTTTATTGACTATGCCAAAGCCTTTGACTGTGTGGATCACAATAAACTGTGGAAAATTCTGAAAGGGATGGGAATACCAGACCACCTGATCTACCTCTTGAGAAACCTGTATACAGGTCAGGAAGCAACAGTTAGAACTGGACATGGAAAAACAGACTGGTTCCAAATAGGAAAAGGAGTACATCAAGGCTGTATATTGTCACCCTGCTTATTTAACTTATATGCAGAGTACATCATGAGAAACCCTGGGCTGGAGGAAGCACAAGCTGGAATCAAGATTGCCGGGAGAAATATCAATAACCTCAAATATGCAGATGACACCACCATTATGGCAGAAAGTGAAGAAGAACTAAAGAGCCTCTTGATGAAAGTGAAAGAGGAGAGTGAAAAAGTTGGCTTAAAGCTCAACATTCAGAAAACGAAGATCATGGCATCCGGTCCCATCACCTCACGGCAAATAGATGGGGAAACAGTGGCTGACTTTATTTTTCTGGGCTCCAAAATCACTGCAGATGGTGATTGCAGCCATGAAATTAAAAAGACGCTTGCTCCTTGGAAGGAAAGTTATGACCAACCTAGACAGCATATTCAAAAGCAGAGACATTACTTTGCCAACAAAGGTCCATCTAGTCAGGGCTATGGTTTTTTCAGTAGTCATGTATGGATGTGAGAGTTGAACTATAAAGAAAGCTATGCGCAGAAGAATTGATGCTTTGAACTGTGGTGTTGGAGAAGACTCTTGAGAGTCCCTTGGACTGCAAGGAGATCCAAGCAGTCCATCCTAAAGGAGATTAGTCCTGGGTGTTCATTGGAGGGACTGATGTTGAAGCTGAAACTCCAATACTTTGGCCACCTGGTGCGGAGAGCTAAGTCATTTGAAAAGACCCCGATGCTGGGAAAGATTGAGGGCAGGAGGAGAAGGGGACGACAGAGGATGAGATGGTTCGACGGCATCACCGACACAACGGACATGGGTTTGGGTGGGCTCCGGGAGTTGGTGATGGACAGGGAGGCCTAGCGTGCTGTGGTTCATGGGGTGCAAAGAGTCAGACACGACTGAGCAACTGAACTGAACCTCAAAGAAACATTGTCTTGATTCATTAATTTTAAGGCTTAAAATCAATACATCTATTGTAATTTTTATTGATCAATGACAATCCTCACAAAACGCATTTTACTCTTCAACTTTTTCTTCCATGACTTCACTAAAGACTTCTAGGTCCCTCTATTCCCAGATCCCTCTTTACTCACCACACACACAAAATCCACTTAGAGTTTGTGTCACACACACCACCACCATACAGGTGTTCAAAGTTTTATAATTTCAAACCGCATGAATTTATTAAATCAACAAATATGTACTGACTGCCTCAGCTGTGTGTCAAGACCTATGCTGGATGCTTTGGATAAAGAAACAGGACAAACATCCTGCCTTTGAGGAAACTGGGAAAAGATAAGTCAACATCTTAGCAAGTAGTCAAGGCCAGGCGACAGAGTTGCCACTGTGACCCCTAGATCCAATTTCAAGCTTCATGATAAGAAACAGAGTTTCCCATCAGGCCCTGCACACAGTCAGTGTTTGTTGCCGATGGTGATGATGATTTGGTATTTTTCCAGAAGATCAGCTCTCAAATCTGAGGGCCATTCCAATTAAACCCGAAGTATATTTCATCAAGGAATTGTCACTCATTGGCATGTATGGCCTTTTAGCTAAAGACTGATGTGCTAAATGAGCAATGTTATCGTACTGAATTCACTTAACATGGATGACACTGCAGTCTTCCAAAACGATCTCATTCTCAAGTTTCCAAATTACCAGCTACTGCAGTTCAACTTTCTCAATCATCTATTTGCTGCAGAATAGAAACAAAGACAGAATCTGTCTCTGTTTTGATCACAGTCCAGTCAAGGGTTGGGCCTCCCAGATCAGATACGCGTTCCTTACCATGAATCAGTGACCAGCTTTTGGCACACCTCAGCTTTCCCATGTGTATTCTATGATTGTTGCTATATATATAATAGAGATAGGAAGATGATATCATAGTACTCCAGGGAGCTTTAAATACAGCATTATGCATAAAAGAAAACAGTCTAAAAGTAAAACCAAAGCTTCAGTTAAGTGCAGATTGGCCCCCAAATGGCATTTCAGAGTTTCATTAAGAAATGTCAAAGACAGCAGTAGTCCAAGCTATTGTCTACTTGAGGCCAGTTCTCCATCCATCACAGGTAATCCTGAGTGAGTGGATTCACTTGCTGAAGCTCCAACTTGTCCTCTAGCCATATGAACTAACAGGAGGCCATTAAGAGGCAACCCAACAATTTGTCAAATACTTTATTTCGATAACCTACTGTCCATGAGATATTAAAAGGGTTAATAAGAATACATTTTCTTACCTGAGAGAAAGATAAAACTCGACATGAGAATGGTTCCATAAAGCTTCTGATATATGTGTTCTTTCATTGTTTAAACCTGCAATGAAAAACCAGAAATAAGCTGAGCTCAGTCAGAACAAACGATTTCCAAGTGCATGTTACTATACTTGTCCTTCGGATCCCACACAAGACTTTTCCTGTTGCTCAAAGCCAACATTTATTGTTGCTGTTTAGCCCTCAATCGTGTCTAACTCTTGTGACCCCATGGACTGTAGCCCTCCAAGCTCCTCTGTCTATGGGATTTCCTAGGCAAGAATACTGGAGTGGGTTGCCATTTCCTTCTCAAGGATCCTGCCCCAGGAATCGAACCTGTGTCTCCTGCATTGGCAAGGGAGTTCTTTACCACTGAGCCACTAGAGAAGACCCAAAGCTGACATAGTCGGCCACAATATAGATGCTTGTGAGTTATGCAGCTTGGCTGCCACCTCATCGACTGATTTATTTGCATATCCACTTAACACATTTTATTGAGTGCCTACTATGTGTCAAACACTGTGTTACACACTGGGAATACAGTGCTGGAAAGACAAGACAGAGATACCTGCTTTCATGGGGCAGTTAGCCCAGAGGGGAACTCAGTCATTAAATGTATAATTACAAAAGGTGATGTATTCAACCTTTTTCCTTTAAATCTCAGAAACCGTTTTTTTTTTTTTAATTAGAGTATAGTTGCTGTACAATGTTATTTTCTGCTGTATAACAAAGTGAATCAACTATATGTATACATATATCCCCTCCCTTTTGAGCCGCCCCCACCCTCCCCAAAGGTGATATATTCAACCTTAATGCGCACAACTTCAACCCAACTTGCCGTTTTAATGATGCTAAACTTTTTGGAGGAAGCATTATGCAAGATCTGATAGACAAAAGTAACTCATCAAATCATTGCTATTTCTAAAAGCACATCTGTTTAGAGAAACCTGACTATTTTCTTATGTTGACCCACCTTCTCTCCTTAAATAATCATAACCAAAGCTGCTTATTTGGGAAACATACTGGAAGTCCCCCTTGCTCCAACCAAAAGTGGTATTAAAACTACAAATCCTATGGAAACTATTACAAAAGCTTGGCAGTAAGGCACGGGTGGGTATTTTCTGATTTTAAATAAAATACACTTCTGAATGATTTACCACTGATTTTCACATTTTTTTTCTATAGAATAAGGCAACATATTATATTTCTTTCCACTTCTAAGCAGGGTTTGGAGTGAATTGACTCACTTTATATTTAAAGTAACAGAAGCCAATTAGGAAACCAAATGAGTCTTGGGCGTGCTATGAGCACCAGCCGTTAATAAAGCTCTTCATATTTACCAAGTGTGCTACTGCTATTCTCATTAGAATAATAAGGAAATTTGTATGACTTGGATGGATTTTCTAAACTACAAGCTTAGAAGTAAGGGGCTGTCTAAATCTTTTATGACTTGCGAGATGAAATGCAGGTTAAATTTCCAGTGCTGGAAGAGGATCCGACTGAGAATCCGTAACTAGCTTTGAGACTGTATTGCTTATTGCCGTTCCTTCATTTTCCTGGGCCTCAGTTTCCTTATCTGTAAAAATGGAGATAATAATCTGCCTATTTCCCAGAGCTGCTACAAAAGAGGATCAAATGAGGTGATATTTCAAAGGCAATTTTCAAAGTATAAAGTGCTATAGAAATGGATATGATTGCTATCTATAAAATGGAATTTTCAGCAGCAAACAATCCAATTTATACCTTCCTTGCATTTCCTCTAAACTTTTCTAACAATTTCAAGGTATATTTCAGAAACTTACCTCGCACCCCATAAATAAACGCTGGAACATTCATACTACAGAATACTATGCAGTCATTAAAAGGAATAAGGTAAGTCTCTATGTTTATTAGGCATGAAAGCTGGGTTGTAGGAGGGGGGCTGACGACTGACATATACAAAGAATACCATACAATTCTGTACTGCGTAATTCTTTCATAAGTAGCATACATTACCTACATAATTTTGAAACGTGAAGGAAAGGAGAAAGAAAAGGAGGGAGGGAGAGAGGAAGGGAGGGGAAACAGGAAGGAAGGGGACAACAGAGATAGGAAGGAAGAATGGGAATGAAAGGGGTTTCCTGTATGCCTCATACCATTTTGTACTGTTTACAGTGATCCTGCATTACTTTCATAATTTAAAAAAAAAATGAAGGAAAGAAGGAAAGGAAGAAAAGGGCAAGAGAGAAGAGAGGGTAGAAATTAAGGACTTTTATGTCTCATACAATTACATGCAATTTGGTTTTTATGATGAATATCTGTTACTTTTGTAGTTTAAAGAAATTTAAAGGAAGGTGAAAGAGAAAGAAGGAAGGAAGACACTTACCTGAGGACTAGACTCCCTTAGCCTCCCACCCCTGTGTCACTGTGGAGTCCAGAAGATGAGTTTGCTTTTCCAATGACTAGATCTGGTTTCTGAATCCCTACATTTGATGTGAAAGGAGACAAGCAAAAAAATAAAAAAAATAAAAAAGCAGGAGGTTCATTATCTGCTGGCCATGCCTCAGTCACCTTCTTCTGTGGATCAGATCAGCCTCTCTGCTCTTAGCTTTATGGGGCTTGTTGATTGGGCACATCCCCTTTTTGTGGCTGGTAGCACGTCACGGGGCTGCTCTCCCAAGCAGGAAATCAGCAGGAGTAAAGTTCTCAGGTATATCACACACACCTGCAATAACCCATTAATTTGAGGGCTCTTTCCCAGTTTTCAGTAACGATTATCTTCAGTTGCCAGTTGATTATGGCTTTGGTAAACTGGATCTATTAAACAGACACTTGTTCACTTAAGCTCGTTTCATTTTATTAAGACAATGGGGAGGAAGGGGTAGTGATGTTCAGAACTAGAAGCAGAAAGCAGAGGCCAAGGAAGTATTAACTTGTTCACATCTCACACTGTCAGTAAAGGGAAGCCAGCTGTTTACCCTCGCTGCAGATCCAGCCTTCAAATTGCCTTGAAAAGAAGTAAACTTCCAGAACTGGTTTGTTGGTGTCATTCTCAAGATGGAGGAGGTAGCTTTTGCCCCAGAAGGTGTCAGTAAAGACCTTTGGGGATGATGGAAATACTAAATCCCATCAACCATCCAGACATGATTCCTGCCACCCTCTGCATTTCCAAGATCGGAACCCTGAGGTCCACAGGGTAGAATGAATTGCTTAAGGTCATGGAGCTTATGAGAGGCAGAGCAGGAACGAGAACTGAGGCTCCTGACTCCCAGACCAGTGCATTTTCCTTTCCACCTCACACCGTAAATGGGAAAAGACCATCTAAAAAGAGGCTGAGTCAACCTATCATCTGTAGGTTTTCCATGGGGGAAGGGGGAAGAAGGGGTGTATAGAATCACCCCTTTTGTACTATTAGAATTTTAATCATCTGCATGTATTGCTTTTTCAAAGAAAAACACTGAGGCTTAGTTTATTTGGTTGTAGTGCAAATGAAATAATTGACTAGAAAATGAAATGTGGAAAAAAAATAAAGAAGTTGGAACCTTTTGGTCAAGGAAAAAAAAGGCCACCTGAGGAGGAAGAGCTTTCATGGCTACCTTCCATTCTCAGGAAGGTTATTAGGAGAATGTTCTCCATATCTATATAGTAATAGGAAATGGATTGAAACTGCAGTGGGAGATATGAGTTAAATATAAATAAGTTATTATTGACAATAGGGGTTGATCAACACCAGAAAAAGCTATCACAGGATGTTATGAGCCATCCATTCCTGGAAACTCGAAGGTCTAGAGAGCCATATGGCTCTGCTGATTGAAGTGTCCTCCCACACAAAGTGCTGAGCTTGGTGACACTCTGTCCCTGTTTTGGACAATACAATAGACCCTTAATCTGGTGAAGGTCCAGGCTGTCATCATTCCCTCTTCCCTTTCCTGCAATGAGCATCCCACCAGGCCAGTTAGGAGTCTGATGGTTTCCATACAACATGGCCCCCCAAACACAAGCACACTACTGAATTCAGGGCTGAACCGTAGAAACAGTGGAAGAGTCCAATGCTGGAGGAAAAACCATCTGAATGGGTGACTTCCTAAGGGATTTCCAACGACAATCTTGATTATATTTGATTGCTACCAAAAACACTGGGGTCTTCCTGGGTACCTCAAATGGTAAAGAATCTGCCTGCAATGCAGGAGACCCAGGCTCAATCTCTGGGCCAGGAGGATCCCCTGGAGAAGGGCATGGCAGCCCACTCCAGTATTCTTGCCTGGAGAATTCCATGGACAGAGGAGTCTGGCAGTCCATGGGGTCACAAAGAGTCAGACATGACTGAGTGATTAACACAGACACACCTCAAACACTACCTACCATCCCACCAACTCCCTGCTGGCAGTGGTTTCTGTGCGTACCTTCCTACTTTTGCTTTATACGTAGGCATCCCTCGACAGCATGTAATACTATTTCTAACAAAAGGCCAGCTTAGCTATTTGGGGTAAAATGTTCCTACATAATCACAGTACACTTATCGAAATTAGGAAACTTACCTTGATGTACTATTATCTCCTATACAGTTCATATTCGTATTTAACCAACTGTTTCACTAATGTCCTTTATTGAAGTTTTGCCCTCTGATCCAGGGTCCAGTCTAGGATGACACACTGCTTTTAGCTGTTATTAGTTTTCAGTATCCTTTAATCTGGAAATATTCCTTCAACCTGTACTGGACTTTAATCACATTGACATTTTTGAAGTGTACAGGCAGCTATTGTGCAGAATGTCCCTCAATTTGGTTTTGCATAATTTTTGCTCATAGTTCAGGTTATATATTTTGGGCAGGAATAGCACAGAAGTGATGTGTCCTTCTCAGTGCATCACACAGGACACACATGGTGTTATTTTGTCCCATTATTGAGGATGTTAACTGTGATCACTTGGTCAAGATGATGTCTGACAGATTTCTCCATGTGAAAGTTATTCCATTTGTAATCTGTAAGTGATCTGTAAGAAAATACTTCAGTTCAGTTCAGTTCAGTCGCTCAGTCGTGTCTGACTCTTTGTGACCCCATGAATCGCAGCACGCCAGGCCTCCCTGTCCATCACCAACTCCCGGAGTTCACCCAAACCCATGTCCATTGAGTTGGTGATGCCATCTAACCATCTCTTCCTCTGTCGTCCCCTTCGCCTCCTGCCCTCAATCTTGCCCAGCATCAGGGTCTTTTCCAATGCGTCAGCTCTTTGCATCAGGTGGCCATATTATTGCAGTTTCAGTTTCAACATCAGTCTTCCCAATGAACACCCAGGACTGATCTCCTTTAGGATGGACTGGTTGGATCTCCTTGCAGTCCAGGGGACTCTCAAGAGTCTTCTCCAACACCACAGTTCAAAAGCATCAATTCTTCGGTGCTCAGCTTTCTTCACAGTCCAACTCTCACATCCATACATGACCACAGGAAAAACCATAGCCTTGACTAGATGGACCTTTGTTGGCAAAGTAATGTCTCTGCTTTTGAATATGCTATCTAGGTTGCTCACAACTTCTCCTTATACTTAGTCTGTGTAAATATCCTATTCCTCATTGTCTTAGTTCACTCAAGATGCTATAAAAAATTACCAGAGACTGGGTGACTTATAGACAAGAGACATTTATTTCTCACAGTTCTGGAGACTGGGAAGTCCAAGATCAAGGCACCAGAAGATCTGGTGTCTGGTGATGGCCCACCTCCAGGTTCATAGACAGCTGTATTCTTGCTGTGTCCTCACAAGGCAGAAGGAATGAGGGAGCTCTCTGGGGCCTCTTAAAAGGGCACTAATCCAATTCATTAGGAATCCATCCTCCTGACCCAATCACCTCCCAAAGCCTCACCTCCTAGTACTATCACATTGTAGACTAGGCTTCAACATATGAATTTGAGACACAAACATTCAGTGTATAGCACTCCTTAAACCTTCGATCAATAGTTTTAGCAGTCATTGCTAATTTTTGCCTAATGTTTGCCAAATGCCAATTTTCTATTTCCATCATTTGTCCTTCACTTATTAGCAAGTTTTCTACAGAAAGGAAGAGCTTTCCCTTCTCCCATATTCATTCATTCATTCATTCATTTTTATCAGTATGAACTCATGGATTCTTACTTTATTGAGTGGTTTACAATCTATTATTATTTTGTTGTTCACATAGTCCTAAATGGGACAAATTGCCAACAGGAACTCTTTCAAGCTGGGCTCTGTGTCCTTTTGACACATCCCTGTGATTCTTTTTTTTGATATTTATTTATTTGGCTATTCTGGGTCTTAGTTGTGGCATGTGGGATCTAGTTCCCTGACCAGATATGGAACCTGGGCCCCCTGCATTGGAAGCATGGAGTCTTAGCCACTGGACCACCAGAGAAGTTCCAACACATGCCTGTGATTCTCTGAGAACTTCTTACCTTCTTGCACAAGGTACTCCAGGTTTATCTTGTATTTCCCCTGCCTCAGACTTACAGTCTGCCATTCTTTTAGGACCCCTGGTTCCATTTAATGGATAATAATGTCTAGAAGCCAAGATATGGGTCATGACATAGTTTGGAGTTGAAGAATAACATGATTTGACATGTTTTAAAAGGATCACTCAGCATGCCGTGCTAACAATTGACTCTAAGTGGATGAGGGAGAAAGCAGGAAGATGCATTGGTGCTGACAGAGTAGACTTCTTTCTCTGCAGTGCCAGTCTGAGTATGTGACTCTTCTGCCAAAATTTTTCAACAAATAATATCATTATCATTTAATTATCTAACGATTTTCCCACTCATCCTTCAAGACGCAACACACCAATTAAAAAATATATATATTTATTTTTGGCCGCGCTGGGTCTTGATTGCTGAGGGCTTTTCTCTAGTCGCTGAGAGCGGGGGGCTACTCTCTAGTTGTGGGGCTTATTTGCTCCAACGCACATGGGATCTTCCCAGACACGGAATCAAACCCAAGTTCCCTGCATTGGCAGGCAGATTCTTAACCACTGGACCACCAGGGAAGCCCCAGTACAGCTATCTTTTTCCTCTGTGTAGCCTTCCCTGAGCAATTCCCTCTACTTGCATCCCATCCTAGGTATAAATGATCATTCAGGCCATCATGAGATAGTGCCTTTCCTTCAGTCAAATTTCTAGACTCCGGAAGGGAGAAAAGTCACCTTTTCAGGTTCCTTTTGTCCTAATTTATCAACTATAATGATTGGCCCTCAGGTGTGAGGCCTTCAGAAGCTCAGATTCACTAGACCCTGGCCCCATAGTACAAGTGAAGCCCCAAGGCTGGAATCCTTGACATTAAACAGAGGTAATAGGACTTTCAGGAGAGCACAGGCCTGCAGAGACAACCATAGGAAGATGGGTAGGCCAGAATTCAAAGGAGCCTGGGGCACAGGGAAGAGGGAAGTAATTGACTAATTAGGAGAAATAATTCAGTTGAGTTTTTCCCTGTTTATTCCCTCTGTTCATACTCTGTTTTCATTTTCTTTAATTAATGTATTGTTTTACTTATTTTTGGTTGTACTGGGTCTTTGTTGCTGCACAGGCCTTTCTCTAGTTGCAGTGAGCAGGGGCTGCTCTGGCGGTGCTGCACGGGCTTCTCCTGGCAGTGGCTTCTCTTGTTGCAGAGCATGGGCTCTAGGCTCCCAGGCTTCAGTGGTTGTGGCTCCCAGGCTCTAGAACTCAGGCTCAATAGTTGTGGTATGGGCTTAGTTGCTCCGTGGCATGTGGAATCCTCCTGGACCAGGGATCGAACCCGTGTCCCCTGCATTGGCAGGTGGATTCTTAACCACTGGACCACTAGGGAAGTCCCTTCAGATGGAAGCCCTTCTCTTAGTGCCCTCCAAATCTTATTGAAGCCCAGCAATAACGTTATTCCTCTTGTTATCTGACAATGAGTTACGGTCATCCAAGTAGGTCAGATCACAGCCTTTAAACCAGCTGGAACACTGTAAAATGCTTCAAGTTGGTCCTCTTGCAAAGATCTAGCTTTCTGAAATACTTCCTTCGGGGTCTTAGAGATGAGTCTCATGAGCAGGTCTTGGGTCCCTATCAAAGTGCTCTAATGTCAATGCCCTCCAGCCACAGGCCACCGGGAACACAGTCACAGTTGAGCTTTTATTACTTGTTGCCACGAAGGAGAATGCACACCATGAGGAACCATAAGGTGTCTCAGTCAGAGGGAGGTAGAAAAGACTAATTACAGGGTTTGGGTTTGGGTTGGGTAATTTGGGGAGAGTTTAAGAAAGCAAGGAAGGCTTCCCTGGTGGCTCAGTGGTAAAGAATGCACTTGTCCCTGCAGGAAAAATGGGCTCCATCCCTAATCTGGGAAGATCCCACAGGCAGTGGAGCAACTAAGCCTGTGCGCCACAGCTACTGAGCCCACGCCCTCGAGTCCACGCTCTGCAACAGAAGTCACCGCAATGAGAAGTCCCCGCACCACAACTAGAAAGTAGCCCGCTCAGCACGGAAGACCCAGCACAGCCAAAAATAAATAAAATCATGAAAGAAAGGGTTTGCTGTAGATAAGGTGCTGTCAGAAAGCGGGGACCAGTGTATCGTTGGGTATCTCAGTAAATCTGACCAGAGTGAGGCTAAAGCTAGAATTGGGAAAGGCTGAAGCTAGCATTGGTAGGTAACCAGCAGTCACTGAGATTAGCCAGGAGAAGGCGATGTTTGGCAGTGTGTCGGTTGCACCGTGACCTTGTTTTTGTTTGTGCTTAGACAAAATTATGAAGTGACCTTGTTTTGTCTGACTTGACTGTAGTCTTGGAGTAATCTTATCTGACACTGCATGCCAAGTCACTTCAGTCATGTCCGACTCTGCGACCCTATGGACCGTAGCCAGCCAGGCTTCTCTGTCCATGGGATTCTCCAGGCAAGAATACTGGAGTGGGTTGCCATGCCCTCCTCCAGGGGATCTTCCCAACCCAGGGATCGCACCCTTGTCTCTTACATCTCCTGCATTGGCAGGTGGGTTCTTTACTCCTCGCGCTACCTGGAAAGCCCTATCTGACAGTGGTGTTCTGTAAAATTATGTCTCACAGGAGAAGACCATGGTCTAGCTGTGAGTACCAGTCCAACCTATACCAACACTGAGGCTCAGATGTGAGCATCAGACAATTTCCTGGTTGTCAGGGACTGCTTCTTTTCCTTCTCCTTTGGCCCAAGGCAGGTTAAGTCAGGCTGCAGGGCATTACTCTTGGGTAGCCAGATTTCCCCGCTGCAGACTGGGAGGTTGTTTTGAAATCACAGTCTGTACTGGAACTGGGGTTTTTCTCTCCTGCTTTCTGCAGAGTGAGTTGCTGCATGCTCTGATATGAAAATGACTGCACAATAAGAAGTCAATATAAAAGGACTTTGGGTATTTTGCATCAGCCAAGTGTAACACAAGCAATCATCAGAATCCATGACCAGTAATAGGTCTTGAAGTCAGAAGTCTAGAATATAAAACCCAGATAATGAAAACATGTTTCAGAATTCAGTCAGGTTGGTTTTAGACAAGCAGGTGGCTTTTTCTTTTAGCCTAGTCACAAACTCTTCTGCTTGCCCTGTAGTGCTTACATAAGTATAACAAGTAACATTGCTCTAGCACAGACTTCCCCTTGGCTGGCTAAGAGGAAATCAAGGGCAATGTGACTGCCCAGGACAACTCTGGCTAATAGGTTTAGATGAGTTTGTTGAGTCTCCAGAGCAGAAGCATACCTTTTACAACTTCCATTAGTGGCAGAGACAAATTTCAGACTCCTATTCTAGTTGAATTATCCTCATTATGGGAATTTCAGCTCATAGTGCAGATGTAGAAAGGAAATCAATTCTCCTTCTTGGAAGTACTCCTGAATCACTTGTGTTTGCCTCACTTTCGAGGCTTCTGGGCATCCTTCTCAAGGTGGAAGGCTGATGTCCACATGAGAAGTGGTGCCTCGTGGGGCACAGATTATGTTATGCAATGTTAGGGCTGCAACTATCACTTACTACAACAGAGGTGAGCCGATTTGTGTCTCTCAAGGTGGACATATCTCTTTAGTGGAGTTAAATAGTTCCCACAAAGCAGGTGGAAGAGAACAAACAGACCACTGCAATCAAAATATGCTCAATATTAGCATCTACTCCTGATTGACCAGGCCTTGCTGATAGGATTATAACAACTTCAGCAGAAACATTAGGTTGAGGTGAGATCAAGGTCCAATTTTCATAAGACTAAAGGTTGAGGTTAATGCTGTGAGGAAAACAGGTACCAGAAGGGACTTGTAAAAGGGAATCTACCTCCTGAAGTGTTTCAAGGAATAGCTATTAAATTGTTGCCAGCAGAGTTAGGGAGCGGGTAACAGAGTCCGCAGTCAGTTAAATTCAGAGCACTGGTTACAGGAAAACACATAAGAAAGTCTTGCTTTTTCTTAAGTGATAGAAGGAGACATAGGGTGACAAAAATCATGGGATGGAAATAAGGGATGTCCCATTAGTGTTCTAAAAGGCATCAAGTAGAATAATAGGGAGGTTTAGTGAAAGAGGAAAGGAATAGAAAAGAAGGTAGAAGAATCAGAAAATTCATCCTGTTCTGTCATCTGGGGCAAATGCTGTTCACCTTAGAGGTCAGCAACTTGTCCTGTCATCTTGGATAGAAGCTGTCCACCTCTGAAGTCAACGGACTTGGGAGGATTCCTAAGAATCCAAAGTTTCAGGTCTCCAAGTAGAGTGGATGTCTTGTAATCAGGATGAACTGACATGTATCTTTTGAGTTGAGAACCATGAACCCAAGGATCAATATATTGGAGCCATACAGCTGTGACATGTGTTAACAGTACCTGATAAGGTCTTCTCTTTTGAGGCTCAAGAGCAGTTTTTCTCCACTCTCTTTTCCAGAAGATGAATCTCCTGGTTGCCAGAGCACATCAAGGCTGTTCAGGTTAGATATTTTGGCAATGTGACTGTACACATAGGTGATAAAGCCAGAGGCATTGTCTGAATCCCTTGCATTAACAGAGTAGAATTGAAGGCTGAGGGTGAAATTCCCAAACACAGAGAGCTTATTATTTCATTAACCTTCAGTAATTCATAAGCTAGTTTGTAGGTCCCAGAGGCAAGTGACCTTACAGACATTAAAGTTAATGCAATACTTTAGGTCATACAAGATTTAGGGTTTCTGACAGCATTACTAGTTTATACTAATTAGTTCTCTCTATTTTTTATGAGGATGCTGGTTGATAAGGACAATGGAAGTTTCTGGGTGAAAGAGGAAAAGTTTACCGAGCTTCTTAATAACGGCGTTGGTAAAAGGAGTTCCACTATGACTTACAGGCATAAGTTGGAATGCCTCACGATGGAAAAAAATGAGATTAAGATTTTATTTTTTCCAGTTAGAACCTACTGCATGTTTAATTGTGTGCCACCCAAATTCATATGTTGAAGTCCTAACCCTCAGAACTTCAGAAAGTGATTTTTTGGAAGTAGAATCTTTGCAGATGTAGTTAGTTAAGTTGAAAGGTCATCAGTGTTAGCCCTAGTCCGGTATGACTAGTATTCTTATAAAAAGAGAAATTTGGACACAGAAACAGGCACATAAACAGGGAAACTGATAGCCATCCACGAGCGAAGGAGAAAGGCCTCACAGCCCCAGAAGAAGCCAACCCTGCCCACACCTTGACCTTGGACTTCTAGCCTCCAGAACTGGGAGACTGTCGATTCCTGTTGTTGGCGCCACCTAGTTTGCGGTGCTTTATTACGGCAGCCCAAGCAAACTAATCCAGGGCTGTAACCCTCTGCCAGAAAACGTTTTAACCACCCTGAAAATGAACAGTAACCAGATACTCACAGCCTTGTTACTGTTGTTTAGTCACTCAGTTGTGTCAAACTCTTTTGTGACCCCATGGACTATAGCCCCACCGGGCTCCTCCGTCCATGTGATTTCCCAGGCAAGACTACCAGAATGGGTTGCCATTTCCTCCTCCAGGGGATCTTCCCAACCCAGGGATCAAACCTATGTCTCCCGTGCCTTCTGCATTGCAGGCAGATTCTTTACCAATGAGCCACCCGGGAAGCCTACTTATAGCCTCGTGAGGAGATATTTGTAGAAATTAACTTGGAGGTATTCAAATGGCCCTTAAAGCTTCTATTCCTGTCCACAACCCAACTGTACAGTTTAACCAGGTTTATGTTGTTAGAAGGTAGAGCATGTTTTGGGAACATGCCTCTAAAATTACCCCAACCCAACAATATTAAGTATAACATCATGGCAAATTTATCTCTGCTATTATGGTTAATATCATGAAGAATTCTGGCTAACATCCATTTGAAAGAATTTGACATAACCAGTTAGCCATACCAAGAGTACCAAATATTGTCTTTATGAAATGAGCCTTCAAACTTTTCCAGATTTTTTTTTCCAAATTAGAAGCTTCTATCTGACAATAAACAACAGCAAACAACAAACTTAGAGGAGTTGATTAATATTAAGGCCTCTCCTTTCTGAGTCATTACAGGAGCAATTATCTTAGTAAAAGCTGCTTATTTAGTGGCGAAAATGATCAGCTAAGGTTTTATCATGAGATGCTGGGTCCTTGCACTTTGAATGATGCTCCACTTTTATTGTAACTATTTCTGTAAGCTAATAGCCTCTAAAAGTTCTTTAATTTGTCCATTTTTACAAGTGTTTCTGTTGAGGTCAGAAAACCTCTGTGTTTCAAAGCATTTTGAAGTCATATGAACCTAAAGCCATATACTTACAACCAATGTAAATATTTTCTTTTATCCTTTGTCAATTGGTAAATCTAAGTGAGGGCAACCAATTAAGCTACCTGAATAGATGTAATTTATATGAGAGGTTTATATTCTAAAAGTAAATATAAGTCTGTGATTGTATATTCTGTTTGTCAACTTTTGTTTTACTTTTTATATATGAACAATTAACTATTATATTAACATTACTCAAAGAGGGTTCTAGAAGTTCTCTACAGTATATGGTGTTGGGGAGGGGGAAATTTCCCCCTCTCTCCATCTTACATTCTTGTGGCTGGACTAATAATAAAATTGATACAAGACAGATTAAAAGGAGGAAAAGAAAGAAATTTTAATTTGTGTGTACAAAAGTGTCATAGAAATAGGATCTAAGAAGTAGCCAAAGCAGGCAGCTTTTATACTTTTTAGACAAAGAAGAAATACATTTGTAAGGAATTGACAGGACAAAGAAATATAGATTTTGGGTGCTCAGTTAAAGAGGAATCTAAACCGAGTATAAGCTTGGGGTAATCAATGGAAGAAGCTACAAAGTTTGTTTATACAAACCAGAGATAGCCTAAATTCCCCACCTCTGGTGTTAAGAGCATCCTACCTCCAGATGCAGATGTATACCTTTCACAGGAGATTTATTTCCTTCTTTCGGGGAGACAGAAAGGAGGTCAGGGTGTCCCTCTTATACTGACCATGTCTGAGTAACTTTTATTAAAAATATTTAATATGTCATTAAAGCATATTTTGAGGTAGCCTGCTCTGGGCCCCAATGGATACTTTTTTGCTGTTGGATTTTTTGTTTCAACAGAGGGTATGGGGTTTCTCTTTTTAAGCAAAGCAAAGAGGCTGGGCTTATAGCATTGCAGCAATGGACAGGGATATTTGAAGAGGAAAGCAACAGCACTTTATAGGAAGTAGATAACAAGCTAAAAAATGGTGAGCACTACTTTTTTTAATACAAGAGGTTTTACAGCATGGAGAACCATGAAGTTTACTTAGAACTAAACTCATAAGGTTTTCACATGTGTTGCTACTGCTGTTCCAGTTCTTAAGGAAGTGGGATACGTCTTGGCTCCAGGGTCTAATCAAAGGCTGAAATAAGCCCCAGGGCTCTGATTAGTGCCTAGGAGCTAAGGCAGTACTCCTAGTGCCTGTTCACACTCTTTATGAACCATAGAGGAAGTAGGCTTGTGAAGCTATAGAATTCTTGAAAACATTTTGTGGTTAATAGTTATTGTATCAGTCTTTGTGCTTATCTAATAATATGTTTCTTCTACCTTGAAAAGTACTCAGTCATTAAAACACATTCACATATAACCTGGTCCTGGTCTGAGTTACATCACAGTTAAGGCCGGGTCATAATAGTTGATGAGCACACAATCAATCTGGGCAGGGCCAGGGTATAAATAGAGGGTCACTCCTTGTGAGAGCTCAGTCTCTGAAGAAGGGCCTAGATGAAGACATCAGAAGCCCACCTGCGTGGCTAGGCTCACATCCAGAGAATCACTAACATCTATCCACTCACCTGGGGTTGCAGTTGACATCTATCAAGTCCCATCAGAAGCAGACCTGCCTGAAAAAGAACAAGGTAGGAGAGAAAGTGAATGGGGTACATGGAGGAAGCAGCAGGGCTAAGGTTTCGAGGTGAAACTCTCCAAGACTCTATTTACTATTAATTTATTCTATTTGCGGCCAAAAGAGTTGGAGACAGCTTATAAAGATTCATTCAATAGAGTCATCCAAACAAATTTTAAATTGAGTAAGATACAGCACAAAAGACTAAAGGGACAAAGCAGGTAATCTAGTCCAGGAGCAAGGTAAAGATGCAGTTATGCTGCTGGGTCTCAATTCAAACCAGCAGCAAAGACAGAATTTGAACTAGAGTAGAAGGCAAGGGCAAACCACTCCAGTCCTCTTGCCTGGAAAATCCCATGGACAGAGGAGCCTGGTGGGCTGCAGTCCATGGGGTCGCTAAGAGTCGGGCACGACTGAGCGACTTCACTTTCACGTGTTGGAGAAGGGAATGGCAACCCACTCCAGTGTTCTTGCCTGGAGAATCCCAGGGACGGGGGAGCCTGGTGGGCTGCCGTCTATGGGGTCGCACAGAGTCGGACACTGACTGAAGCGACTTAGCAGCAGCAGCAGCAGGCTTCAAAGGAAAGAATGGACTTGGACTTTGAAAGATAAGTGGCCTTTGTGTGGGTGGAGATGAAGTTAAAAGCCATTTCAGGCCGAGGTTGAGCTCTAACACCTACACTAGGTCTGGGTAAAGCACCTAGAGCAAAGATGATGGGGAGGAGCCTTGGGAGATGGATGAGGCTAGAGGGAGAACAAACTGACAAATTACACAGCGAGTTTAATGAATGCCTGCTTTTCCATCACTCAAAAGTTGTCAAGGTTCTGAAGTAGGGGAAACTTAGATGGGCCTTAGAAAATACATTGGATAATGAGGTAAATGTAGTGTCTCAATGTGAGTGCACCTAGGTATGGGAATGGGCAGAGTTGTCTTTACCAAGGGTTGCCTGGTTACTGTAACTCAGGGAGACTGTGACATCACAGAATAGCAGCGGGCAGGATGGGTGGGGATGTGCAAGGATGGAGGGTGAGAAAATGGGACCATGAGAGATTTCAGAGACCCCCTAGTAAATAACTACTTTTTGTACCTGTGCCCCAAGGGAGGTTGTTCAGAAAAGAGATACATTCCCTGACAAATCTATTCATGTGCCTGAGTGGCTGAGGGGCCCATGGTGAGGTGGAGTGGAGAGGGAGCGGGGAGGAGCCAGGATGCCACACAATGGAGGCATGATTCATCTTCCCCACATGGGGCCTTTTAGTCAATCAGGGAGCACCTTCTGCTGATATGTGAATAGTGATGTTAGGGATGACTAATACAACCCTCTATTCCTTCCCCTGGGGTAGGGAGCATTGTGTTAAGATGGAAGTGTTATGGGGGAGTACTAACTTCTAGGTACAGCTAGTTTCTGTGGTATGGGCGCCGAGGTGGGAAGCAAGAACACTGATTTCTACTATGAACACGTGATTAAGTAGGAGATAGGCATTGGCCAGCTTCCACTAATGGGAGATTTTGGTTTGTGAGACAATTAAAGCCTCACAATGGGAGCATCATGGCTCCTCTGTCCTCCTCCTCGCTCCCTCTCTGTGGGTTCCTTAGCCAATCAGAGGGCACCTTGTGCTGACATATGAATAGTGATGTCAAGGATGGCTTCTGCTACCCTGTCAAGTCCTTTTCCTAGGGCTAGGTCTGGAGAATGAAAGTGGGTGTCCAGGTGGACTACTACTTTCCAAGGCCAACTCTATTACTACTAATGGCCTGTCACATGGGGTGCTGCCATCAAATCGAGCAGCTTGGCTGTTGATACAGAGTTTGCTATTAAGTAAGAGTCATCCATTGGTCAGCTTCCACCATTGACAGACCTTAGTTTGAGAGGCCATCAATGCCTCACAATGGAGGTGTCAAGGCTCCTCCCCACACCCCTTGAGTCCCTCAGCCAATCAGAGAGCACCTTGTGTTCACATGTGAATAGTGATATCAGGAATATTTTCTGCTACCCTTTCAAGTTCTTTTCCTAGCACTAGGTCTGGAGAATGAAAGTGGGTGTGTCTTGGGGGACAACCATCTTCCAAGGCCAATTTTCCAAGACGTCTCAAACTAAGGTCTCCTATTGGTGGAAGCTTGCCCAATGGCTACTCTCCTTGTCTTCACAGTCTTTTTACCAGCAGCCATGTGCTGGCATCTTACCCTAGAATTTCAGATCCTAGTTTCTGATCTTTGAGAAGAAATAGGGTTGGCCTTAGAAGATAGTGCTACCTTCATGACATCTCCACTTCCATACTCTGCACCCTGCCCTATGGGAAGGAGTTGAGAGGTAGGAGAAATTATCCCCAAACGTCAAGTCTAGGGTACTCTCTGAGTGGTTGAAGGGAGCTATGGGAGGGGGAGGAGCCAGGTAGCCTCCAATGTGAAGCATTGCTGACCTCTCAAACTAAGATCTCCCATTGGTGGAAGCTGGCCCAAAAGCTGCCTCCTACTTAGTCACATACTCTGTATCAGCAGTCCCTGTGCTTATTTACCACTCTAGCAGCCCAAATCATAAGATCTGGCCTTTAAGACAAATAGGGATGATCTTGGAAGTAGTGCTCCTTCATTATACGTCCACCTCTAGTGCAGTCTACCTTGGGAAAGGAGTTCAGAGGGTTCCAGAAGCCATTGCTGACATTACTATGCACGTGTCTGACCAAGGTTCTCTCTAATTGGCTGAAGGGACCCAGAGAGGAGCAGGGGAAACCATGATGCCTCCATTGTCAGATGTCAACTGGCCTCTGAATCTACGTATTCCCATTGGTGGGAGCTGGACCAATAGCTGCCCTCCTACTTAATAAGAGTTACTCTTTGCCAACCACGTGGGGGTTTGTGTTAGATCTAAAGGTGAAAAGGTCTCTCTCCCATTACCACTCTCCTGAGTATAGGAAAAGCATAAGCGAGTTTTAATGAAGGGATTATTATGTCTTAAGATGTTAAGAGATAAATGTCAGTTGAGAGTTTATGGAACAGGATAGATACTATTACACAAAATGGGAAAGGAATTTTTAAATCTTTCTGTGTAGTTATATGTAAATGCATATCCTATATGGTCTATATAATTTATATACTCTATAAACATATAATGTAAAAGCATTTCCAGTCAGAAAAGGTATAGGCCTTTTCCTGACCCCATTTGAATCTTTTGAAATTGATTTTAATTTGCTTTGGGGATATATATGAATTGGGCCATGGTTGCTATGGAGATCTCAAAGCTCATCCTATCTTCTCTCTCGTTATGTCTAAAATGATGTCTTTGGGGAGAGTCAAATTATGAGAATGAGGACTGTGGGTGTCTGCCTCTCAAGATGCCACTTGTTATCAGCTACCGTCTTCTCCTAAACTAGAAAGGTTCATAGATTCCCAATCTTAATAGATGATTACATTTCATAGTAGATCTTTTATCCTGTCAACCATTCTGAATAACACACCAAATTAATTTGGGGGCATAAGTGGATGTGCTTTTTAGGAGAGTTTGGCTCTATTTTCAGCTGTGAATTATGCATTAGTAAGAATTATTTGGACAGCATTCATCATAGTTTCCAAAGTTAATGAAATTCCATTACACTTCAGTACATTTTCATTTCACCCAGTGGTAAATTAATTCTCCGTCCCTCTTTCAGTCTCTCGCTCCCCTTTTGCATCATTTACAGTAGTTAGAGAGTGGGAACATGGAGAGGTTTCACAACTAGAATAAGTTAAATAAGGGCCAGGAAAGACAGATGTTACTGATTCCCTCTGTGATGATGATGTACTGTATAACTCAATGCCAAGATGAGCAAGGTTGCTTGTTTCCACAGCTGTCACTGCTGTTTCCATTGCTCAAGAGTTCAGGGCAAGGACCGGGTTCAGAGGGCTACAACTTAGAAGTTGGGCTCATGTCTCATCTTAACACAGAGCTCCCACTTATGAGCTGCGCACAGTGGCAGCTCAGGCCACCCAGTGACCACACTGAATAGATTGCTTGACCTAGGGAAACTCTTTGAGCCAAGGAGAGAGCCAGTAGCCCTGCCATATCCAGCTTTACCCCACTGAGAACCAAACCGGGAGCTCGCCTAGGTTCTGGATATTTTCCTTTAATTGTCTTGGCCTAGTCCTTCCTTGGGAGAAGGCAATGGCAACCCACTCCAGTACTCTTGCCTGGAAAATCCCATGGATGCAGGAGCCCGGTAGGCTGCAGTCCATGGGGTCGCTAAGAGTCGGATACGACTGAGCGACTTCACTTTCACTTTTCACTTTCATGCATTGGAGAAGGAAATGGCAACCCACTCCAGCGTTCTTGCCTGGAGAATCCCAGGGACGGGGGAGCCTGGTGGGCTGCCGTCTATGGGGTCGCACAGAGTCGGACACGACTGAAGTGACTTAGCAGTAGCAGTCCTTCCCTGGGAGAAGGCAATGGCAACCCACTCCAGTACTCTTGCCTGGAAAATCCCATGGATGCAGGAGCCTGGTAGGCTGCAGTCCATGGGGTCGCTAAGAGTCGGATACGACTGAGCGACTTCACTTTCACTTTTCACTTTCATGCATTGGAGAAGGAAATGGCAACCCACTCCAGTGTCCTTGCCTGGAGAATCCCAGGGACAGGGGGAGCCTGGTGGGCTGCCGTCTATGGGGTCGCACAGAGTCGGACACGACTGAAGCGACTTAGCAACAGCTGTCTTTCCCCAGTACCACCCTGCTTCCAGCCCTAGTTACGACTGAAACCAAACCCTGCTCCCACATGGCAAGAAACCTGTCTGTCTGGTTCTCCAGCAGCTAACCCAAGTGTACTCTGGCAGCTACTTTCACCCTCACTCACGGGAGGCTCTGTGTGTTTCTCGATTCCTCTTCCAGTGAATAGTGGTTCAAACAGAGTTCTGGCTCTGAACTCAGAAAGACCAGGCATAGAGGGACTTGGACTTGCTTGGGAATGCTGATGCATTCCAGACCAACTTGAGCCCTAGTTTCCACAGCATGCAATGTAGATGAGATCCCTCTTAGAGAGCAATGATGAGGAAGACATGAGATACTATCTGGGAAAATATTGAGCATTTGCCCGAAGCTTGGTAAATGGCAGTTCTTATGACTATTAGGCCATTCTAGTGATGCTCTCTGACTGCTTTCCGATTCCTTGTGCCTTTTCCCTTTTATTTGCTGTGAGAAACAGCCTCCTGCTCATCCCTGATGAGGCTTAGAGGGAGGCACTAGTGTGTGACAGGTACCGCCCCACTCACATAATACCCCTGGCTTCCTAGTCTAGGCCAGTCTAGTCCAACCTAAGCATGTGACTTGCTTCCTTCCTCATTCCCCCACTCAGAAATCTGCCCAGATCCCATTGATTACCTCAGCTATTTGGGGGTTGGCGTTCTGCCTACAGCAAGTTTGAGAAGGCTAGGGCTTCTTTCTGCTGTTTCATTCAGCCCTGCCTCAGGTCCCATGAGGCACTGTGCTGGACAAACAGATATTTAGTGAGAACTCCAGACACCACACTAAATACTAAAGATTTGATGGTCAGCAAAATTAGACATAGTCTCTGTTCTCTCAGAACTCAGTCTACTAGGAGAGATAGATATTAATTCATACCTTAATGATTTAATAACTCGAGGCTAAGATAGGTGCTCTGTAGAGTGATTTTTACCATAAAGCTAAAAGAAGCTAATAAAGCTTCCAGTAAATGTCAGGGCCCCTCATTTGAACAAGCCCCTATAAGATACTGTGAGTTATAGAATGTTCTAGATGGAGACAGGATATAGATATTAAAGTCACCCCCAAAATATTACCCTTGTGGCTCAGCTGGTAAAGAATCCACCTGCAATGCGGGAGACCTGGGTTCGATCCCTGGGTTGGGAAGATACCCTGGAGAAGGGAACGGCTACCCACTCCAGTATTCTGGCCTAGAGAATTCCATGGGCTGTATAGTCCATGGGGTCACAAAGAGTCGGACACAACTGAGTGACTTTCACTTCACTTCACTTCACAAGATGATACAAAATCTGAGGTGAAAAGGAAGATCATTTTCAGAGTGTTTACTGATTTCATTATATAAATAGGTAGCAAACTTTCAGCCTTTATGCAGATATATGTTTTATTTTTAGAAAAAGGATGGAACTTTTGAATCCTTTATAAAGGGAAGGGGTTCCAAATTCCTACATATCAAAACCATACAAAAACAAGTCTGTTTCCATGGCTGAAAAAGTCCTCAGTTCTGTCAGAACAATTAGAAATGACCACGGTCAGATGAATTGTTTTCTGACCAATGGTATTCAGCCAAAGTAACTGGAATACAATCAACCAGATGGCAACCCCATTGATTGTACAATCATCTGCCATTTTCCATTCCAAGGAAATGATCTCCACATGAACAATCCAGGCATGTCATAACACGGACTCCACTTCAGAGTACTCTTCAGCTTGATTTAGTGGCTCTGTATAACACAATGTGTATCTATTTAGATTATTTGATGCTCTCTACTTCAATTAGCTCCAGACAGGTTCCTTCCGGAGGTAAAAGGCAGAGAGCATATTTATTTGCTTGCTTTAACCATATTGGCAGGTAGTCAGGCAACCGTGACAACATCTGTCTAGTAAGCTACCCAGAGCTCCCAGGCCAGGAGGGTGATTTGAGTCAGGTGGAGATAAGTGGGTAACCTTGACAACCTTCTTAGTTGTCAGGGAAATTACAGAACCAGGGAAGTACGCTCAGTTCAGTTCAGTCCCTCAGTCATGTCCGACTCTTTGCGACCCCATGAATTGCAGCACGCCAGGCCTCCCTGTCCATCACCAATTCCTGGAGATCAACCAAACTCATGTCCATCGAGTCGGTGATGCCATCCAGCCATCTCATCCTCTGTCGTCCCCTTCTCCTCCTGCCCCCGATCCCTCCCAGCATCAGGGTCTTTTCCAATGAGTCAACTCTTCACATGAGGTGGCCAAAGTACTGGAGTTTCAGCTTTAACACCATTCCAGGACACCCAGGACCAATCTCCTTTAGAATGGACTGGTTGGATCTCCTTGCAGTCCAAGGGACTCTCAAGAGTCTTCTCCAACACCACAGTTCAAAAGCATCAATTCTTCAGCACTCAGCTTTCTTCACAGTCCAACTCTCAGAATCCATACATGACCACAGGAAAAACCATAGCCTTGACTAGACGGACCTTTGTTGGCAAAGTAATGTCTCTGCTTTTCAATATGCTATCTAGGTTGGTCATAACTTTTCTTCTAAGGAGTAAGCGTCTTTTAATTTCATGGCTGCAATCACCATCTACAGTGATTTTGGAGCCCCCAAAAATAAAGTCTGACACTGTTTCCCCATCTATTTCCCATGAAGTGATGGGACTGGATGCCATGATCTTCGTTTTCTGAATGTTGAGCTTTAAGCCAACTTTTTCACTCTCCTCTTTCACTTTCATCAAGAGGCATTTTAGTTCCTCTTCACTTTCTGCCATAAGGGTGGCGTCATCTGCATATCTGAGGTGACTGATATTTCTCCCGGAAGTCTTGATTCCAGCTTGTGCTTCTTCCAGCCCAGCGTTTCTCATGATGTACTCTGCATATAAGTAAAATAAGCAGGGTGGCAATATACAGCCTTGACGTACTCTTTTCCTATTTGGAACCAGTCTGTTGTTCCATACCCAGTTCTAACTGTTGCTTCCTGGCCTGCATACGGGTTTCTCAAGAGGCAGGTCAGGTGGTCTGATATTCCCTTCTCTTTCAGAATTTTCCACAGTTTATTGTGATCCACACAGTCAAAGGCTTTGGCATAGCCAATAAAGCAGAAATAGATGTTTTTCTGGAACTCTCTTGCTTTTTCCATGATCTAGCGGATGTTGGCAATTTGATCTCTGGTTCCTCTGCCTTTTCTAAAACCAGCTTGAACATCTGGAAGTTCACGGTTCACGTATTGCTGAAGCCTGGCTTGGAGAATTTTGAGCATTACTTTACTAGCATGTGAGATGAGTGCAATTGTGTGGTAGTTTGAGCATTCTTTGGTATTGCCTTTCTTTGGGATTGGAATGAAAACTGATCTTTTCCAGTCCTGTGGCCACTGCAGAATTTTCCAAATTTGCTGGCATACTGAGCACAGCACTTTCATAGCAATCTCTTTCAGGATTTGAAAGAGTTCAACTGGAATTCCATCACCTCCACTAGCTTTGTTCGTAGTGATGCTTTCTAAGGCCCACTTGACTTCACATTCCAGGATGTCTGGCTCTAGGTGAGTGATCACACCACCGTGATTATCTGTGTCATGAAGATCTTTTTTGTACAGTTCTCCTGTGTATTCTTGCCACCTCTTCTTAATATCTTCTGCTTCTGTTAGGTCCATACCAGTTCTGTCCTTTATCGAGCCCATCTTTGCATGAAATGTTCCTTTGGTATCTCTGATTTTCTTGAAGAGATCCCTAGTCTTTCCCATTCTGTTGTTTTCCTCTATTTCTTTGCATTGATGACTGAGGAAAGCTTTATTATCTCTCCTTGCTATTCTTTGGAACTCTGCATTCAGATGCTTATCTTTCCTTTTCTCCTTTGCTTTTCGCTTCTCTTCTTTTCACAGCTATTTGTAAGGCCTCCCCAGACAGCCATTTTGCTTTTTTACATTCCATGGGGATGGTCTTGATCCCTGTCTCCTGTACAATGTCACGAACCTCCATCTATAGTTCATCAGGCACTCTGTCTATCAGATCTAGTCCCGTAACTCTATTTCTCACTTCCACTGTATAATCATAAAGGATTTGATTTGGGTCATACCTGAATGGTCTAGTGGTTTTCCCTACTTTCTTTAATTTAAGTCTGAATTTGCAATAAGGAGTTCATGATCTGAGCCACAGTCAGCTCCTAGTCTTGTTTTTGCTGACTGTATAGAGCTTCTCCATCTTTGGCTGCAAAGAATATAATCAATCTGATTTCGGTGTTGACCATCTGGTGATGTCCATGTGTAGAGTCTTCTCTTGTGTTGTTGGAAGAGGGTGTTTGCTATGACCATTGCATTCTCTTCACAAAACTCTATTGGTCTTTGCCCTGCTTCATTCCGTATTGTAAGGCCAAATTTCCCTGTTACTCCAGGTGTTTCTTGACTTCCTACCTTTGCATTCCAGTCCCCTATAATGAAAAGGACATCTTTTTTGGGTGTTATTTCTAAAAGGTCTTGTAGGTCTTCATAGAACAGTTCCACTTCAGCTTCTTCAGCGTTACTGGTTGGGGCATAGGCTTGGATTACTGTGATATTGAATGGTTTGCCTTGGAAACGAACAGAGATCATTCTGTCGTTTTTGAGATTGCATCCAAGTACTGCATTTTGAACTCTTTTGTTGACCATGATGGTTACTCCATGTCTTCTTAGGGATTCCTGCGCACAGTGGTAGATATAATGGTCATCTGAGTTAAATCCACCCATTCCAGTCCATTTTAGTTTGCTGATTCCTAGAATGTTGACATTCACTCTTGCCATCTCCTGTTTGACCACTTCCAATTTGCCTTGATTCATGGACCTGACATTCCAGGTTCCTATGCAATATTGCTCTTTACAGCATCGGACCTTGCTTCTATCACCAGTCACGTCCACAGCTGGGTATTGTTTTTGCTTTGGCTCCATCCCTTCATTCTTTCTGGAGTTATTTCTCCACTGATCTCCAGTAGCATATTGGGCACCTGGGGAGTTCCCCTTTCAGTATCCTATCATTTTGCCTTTTCATACTGTTCATGGGGTTCTCAAGGGAAGAATACTGAAGTGGTTTGCCATGCCCTTCTCCAGTGGACCACATTCTGTGAGACCTCTCCAGCATGACCTGCCCGTCTTGGGTGTCCCCACAGGGCATGGCTTAGTTTCATTGAGTTAGACAAGGCTGTGGTCCGTGTGATTCGATTGGCTAGTTTTCTGTGATTATGGTTTCAGTGTGTCTGCCCTCTGATGCCCTCTTGCAACACCTACCATCTTACTTGAATTTCTCTTACCTTGGACGTGGAAGTACCCTACTCTTGCTCAAATGAAAGCCAAAGCCATCAATGAGGGGAAGTCATTAGTCCTGATAGTGACAGGTACTGTAAATCCTGTGATCACATGCATCCCCTTGTCAAGAGATTTTCTCCAACCTTCACCAGTCCTGGGAAGTTAGGGTGCTGGGACTAATTCAGGACACAGCAAATCTGTACATAAACCTGAGCATTAAAAGGCAGTGTGATGCATTCATTAGAGGCAGCACTGAATTAGGCTAACCTCTGGAGACCGTGTAATTTTAATAGGAAAAAAATGTCAAATAAATGCCCCCTCTTTGGACCAGGCTTCAGGCTAAGATCATGAGCTTACTCTTTCTCTAGGGTTCTTCATTTTCCTTAAGAATGATTTTTGTCACCACATAACACTTGGTCACTGCTGTTTAGAGCTGCTGCCTCTGCTTATAACAATACTTCATGGTAGCCCCCAACAACAACACACAAACCTCCATTCTAGACAAGAGACCAAATTATTCCACATTTTCCTCCTGCTTCCTCAAAGATATCTCACCAGCAATATACAAGCAGTACAGATACTCTGAATCCTTCTCAGCATTTGATAGTATCAGTTTTGCTTAGTTTTAAATATTTATTTCTTTTTGGATAGTTACAGAAGGCAAGGGATCCTGACTTTTTTTTGGCCACGTGGCATGTGGAGTCTTAACCACTGGACTGCCAGTGAATTCCGAGTGTATCAGTTTTTAGCTTTGCTTTTTGTTTTAGCCATCCTGATCCGTACATAGTAGTATCTCACTATGGCTTTCATCTGAATGTCCCTAATGACTAATGAGGCTTCCTTTTCATGTGCATATTTGCCAGCATTATGCCTGGCACATAATAATTGCTCCCTTCCAAGATGGTTTCTCCTCCCTTCTTCCCAAATACATGATTTTAACAGATGTCATCCAGAGACAAGACTTTACCTCCCCCGCTCAGGATTTTAAGTAGCAGTCACAAGCTTGAGGAGAAAAGCTTGGGAGACCTAGGAAGAGAAAGGGATGTCTTTGAGAATTTCTCACACATCACACCCTATGAGTGACCTCAGACTTCTGGTGGTAAGAACTGGCCAAATCCTAAAAATTATTTTCAATACTAGCTTCTTTGGATTAAACAACACACACACCATGGGTTTTTTTTTTTAATCAAATAATTATTTCAGTTAATTGTACAGTGAAAGTAGACAGCTAAATTTGAAGGCAGCTGTGACAAGTCCTGAAAAACTTTCCCTATGCCCTGCTGGCTGCATTTGTACAGTTATCATTCATATACAACGAGAGGAGTGCATTTACTACCATACAGTCTCCCCTTCATACTCTGAAAGGAAGTCTGTAGTTTCTCATTTCTTGTGCTGTTTCACCAATAAAAGCACCCTGATTCTTGAAGCCTGTATTCTGATTACAAAGTCCATTTTGACTCACTAAGTATTTACTGAGTATCTAAAACACACCAAAACTAGCACAGGCAATTTGGGGGAATTTACTGATTATAAAAGACACAATCTTTAGCCCTGGAGGCAACTTGTGGTCAGTCTAACTGGCAGCTTGGGCTTATTTCAGGAAACAGCTGAAAATTCTGCTGATAGTCTAGACTTGCTGTGTGGAGACCAGGCAAGAGGTGTGGCCTTTTTTTTTTAAAGCCTTTTCTTTTTTGATGACCCTCCTGACACAAAATTTCTATAGTCCCTAGCTCACTTCCTCTTTTTTAAGAGCCTTCTCAGCTTGTGTTCAACCGTTTCCTGTTGACCTTTTCTAAATGTGCTTGTTTATTATTACCTGTCTTAAAAGCAAAAAAACTGTAGAGAGGCAGCATAAAATGTTATATAAGCTCTTGCGTGTATTCTTAGCATAAGAAACAAACAAAAAAAGATCAAAAGTAGGAAGAGGTGGGACAATAGATGATAGATTCTTCTTCATAGAAAGTCTTCACCTAATTGATAATTTAACGGGAGGAAGACGGGCTCATATTTGATAACAAACACTGGAAGGAAGTCCATCCCTTTTGGTGAAGAACTCTGTGCATGCTTGTTGATTACTGAAGGGACTTTTGTATGAGAGAGGAAGGAAGGTTTGAATCAGTTAACTATACAGTCAGTTCATAACAGTCTGTTTAAGCAATTGTTCTGATGAACTGAACAACAGACAATCAAAAGTTCTTCCCCTTAATTACCTATCTTCCTGCATAGATCTCCCCCTCCACTTCCAACCAGCAAGCAATTTGTTGGAAATTAGGAAATGTTTTCCCAAGGTAATCTCTCCCCCTACAGGCAAATAGCCTACCAAGCAGCTGGACCAATTCCCGAAAGAGAATTGCTGGATTACTCTGCTCACGTTTACAATGGGGTCTACGTGACGAGAAGGGACTCCTATCCAAGTTCTCAGGGAAGAGGTGGTATAGGGTTGTGATTAAGGGCTGAAGTAGTCAGGGGAGCCTTGGGACTCTGGGTAAACTGCTCTCTGAGTGTCAGCTTACTCTGTTGTGAAATGAGGATCGTAATTAGTACCGCATGGGGCTTTTGCCAGATCTAAATGATACAATAAAGGCAAAGGCCCTGACTCAATGGATACACTTGGTGATGTCAGCCATCATCGTTGTCATCATCATGATTAAAGGTGGTTGTGCAGAGGATAATTACAAGACTATGTGGGCCACTAGAATTAGGGGCTATGAGTTTGTTGCAAGTCGACTTTTTTAAAAAGACATTCTAGCAGAAGCAAGTTATCCAGCAACCACCTTTGCTTTCATGCTCACTTCTGATATTCTTTCCTGCAAGCAGCAGAAAAGGTAAGATTACACCCAGCGCACTGGGAGCTATGGTCACTCCCCCAAGGATGGGACTGCCTCTCTGGAAGATGAGATCCTTCATTGGGGGGTTCTAGGAACCCTAGGGAGAACGCAATGGCACCCCACTCCAGTACTCTTGCCTGGAAAATCCCATGGATGGAGGAGCCTGGTAGGCTGCAGTCCATGGGGTTGCGAAGAGGCGGACACGACTGAGCGACTTCACTTTCACTTTTCACTTTCATGCATTGGAGAAGGAAATGGCAACCCACCCCAGTGTTCTTGCCTGGAGAATCCCAGGGATGGGGGAGCCTGGTGGCTGCCGTCTATGGGGTCACATAGAGTCGAACACGACTGAAGTGACTTAGCAGCAGCAGCAGGAACCCTAGGGAGACAGCCTTCCCTCTCTCCCTGCAGTAAGAGCGCCTTCTAGTGCCTAAAGCTCCCCTCAGGGTCTGTGCCTTCTGGTTTTTGTCAGACACCCATTCCTTCCCACCAGAACGTCAGGCTTTCTTCAAATATGCAAATATCATTGATTCAGTTCAGTCACTCAGTTGTGTCCTACTCTTTGCGAACCCATGAATTGCAGCACGCCAGGCCTCCCTGTCCATCACCAACTCCCGGAGTTCACTCAAACCCATGTCCATCGAGTCAGTGATGCCATCCAGCCATCTCATCCTCTGTCGTCCCCTTCTCCTCCTGCCCCCAATCCCTCCCAGCATCACAGTCTTTCGAATGAGTCAACTCTTCGCATGAGGTGGCCAAAGTATTGGAGTTTCAGCTTTAGCATCAGTTCTTCGAAAGAACACCCAGGACTGATCTCCTTTAGAATGGACTGGTTGGATCTCCTTGCAGTCCAAGGGACTCTCAAGGGTCTTCTCCAACACCACAGTTCAAAAGCATCAATTCTTCAGCACTCAGCTTTCTTCACAGTCCAACTCTCACATCCATACATGACCACAGGAAAAACCATAGCCTTGACTAGAGGGACCTTTGTTGGAAAAGTAATGTCTCTGCTTTTCAATATGCTATCTAGGTTGGTCATAACTTTCCTTCCAAGGAATAAGCATCTTGTAATTTCACGGCGGCAATCACCATCTGCAGTGACTTTGGAGCCCAAAAAAATAAAGTCTGACACTGTTTCCACTGTTTCCCCCTCTATTCCCCATGAAGGGATGGGACCAGATGCCATGATCTTAGTTTTCTGAAAGTTGAGCTTTAAGCCAACTTTTTCACTCTCCTCTTTCACTCATCAAGAGGCTTTTGAGTTCCTCTTCACTTTCTGCCATAAGGGTGGTGTCATCTGCATATCTGAGGTTATCAATATTTCTCCCGGCAATTTTGATTCCAGCTTGTGCTTCTTCCAGCCCAGCGTTTCTCATGATGTATTCTGCATAGAAGTTAAATAAGCAGGGTGACAAGATACAGCCTTGACGTACTATTTTCCTATTTGGAACCAGTCTGTTGTTCCATATCCAGTTCTAACTGTTGCTTCCTGACCTGCATACAGGTTTCTCAAGAGGCAGGTCAGGTGGTCTGGTATTCCCATCTCTTTCAGAATTTTCCACAGTTTATTGTGATCCACACAGTCAAAGGCTTTGGCACAGTCAATAAAGCAGAAATAGATATTTTTCTGGAACTCTCTTGTTTTTTCGATGATCCAGTGGATGTTGGCAATTTGATCTCTGGTTCCTCTGCCTTTTCTAAAACCAGCTTGAAGTGCTGGGCCAGATGCCATGATCTTAGTTTTCTGAATGTTGAGCTTTAAACCAACTTTTTCACTCTTCTCTTTCACTTTCATCAAGAGGCTCTTTAGTTCCTCTTCACTTTCTGCGATAAGGGTGGTGTCATCTGGCTAAAGCCTGGCTTGGAGAATTTTGAGCATTACTTTCCTAGCGTGTGAGATGAGTGCAATTGTGTGGTAGTTTGAGCATTCTTTGGCATTGCCTTTCTTTGGGATTCGAATGAAAACACCTTTTCTAGTCCTGTGGCCACTGCTGAGTTTTCCAACTTTGCTGGCATATTGAATGCAGCACTTTCACAGCATCATCTTTCAGGATTTGAAAGAGCTCAACTGGAATTCCATCACCTCCACTAGCTTTGTTCGTAGTGATGCTTTCTAAGGCCCACTTGACTTCACATTCCAGGATGTCTGGCTCTAGGTGAGTGATCACACCATCATGATTATCTGGGTCTTGAAGCTCTTTTTTGTACAGTTCTCCTGTGTATTCTTGCCACCTCTTCTCACCTCTCAACGTGATTTTACAAATATCTAATCTTGCCCATTTAGAGTGGATTTTCAGTTCAGTCACTCAGTCATGTCCGACTCTTTGAGACCCCATGAATCGCAGCATGCCAGGCCTCCCTGTCCATCACCAACTCCCCGAGTTTACTCAAACTCTTGGCCATCGAGTCAGTGACGCCATCCAACCATCTCATCCTCTGTCGTCCCCTTCTCCTCCCACCTTCAATCTTTTCTAGCATCAGGGTCTTTTCAAATGAGTCAGCTCTTTGCATCAGGTGGCCA
This sequence comes from Bubalus bubalis, assembly GCF_019923935.1. Taxonomy (NCBI): domain Eukaryota; kingdom Metazoa; phylum Chordata; class Mammalia; order Artiodactyla; family Bovidae; genus Bubalus; species Bubalus bubalis. Next base: position 143,190,932 of record NC_059181.1, read on the forward strand.
AAGTATTGGAATTTCAGCTTCAGCATCAGTCCTTCCAATGAATATTCAGGACTGATTTCCTTTAGGATTGGCTGGTTGGATCTCCTTTCAGTCCAAGGGACTCTCAAAAGTCTTCTCCAAAACCACAGTTCAAAAACATCAGTTCTTCGGAGCTCAGCTTTCCTTATAGTCCAACTCTCACATCAGTACATGACTACTGGAGAAACCATAGTTTGACTAGAGAGACCTTTGTTGGCAAAGTAATGTCTCTGCTTTTGAATATGCTGTCTAGGTTGGTCATAACTTTTCTTCCAAGGATCAAGCGTCTTTTAATTTCCTGAGAGTGGATTTTATCAGATCAATTTTTAGAGTTCTGGGACCAGTCTGATGTCACCCTGCTTATGTCAACTACCTGTGTGCCTTGATCAAAACAGTTTTTCTGTACAATGAAATGGGTTACCCTAGAAATTCTCTGAGGATGCTTTCTTCCTTCTCAGACCTTCTAGGGTTCTGGGATTCCAACTGAGAGAGAGAGAGGACCATGGGAAAGGACCCAGTATACACCCAATATCACATCTATTTAATAATAATGCCCAGAAAAGCAATGTTTCCAATATCAATTTGGTCAAAAGGAAAGTAATTGACTTTTAGAAACCTTGTAAGATTTAACATATCTGTGAAATCCCGTGTATTGGTCAATTGGATGATTTCTGCTGGTTTTCCCCTATGGACGGAGGAGCCTGGAAGGCTGCAGTCCATGGGGTCGCGAAGAGTCGGACACGTCTGAGCGACTTCACTTTCACTTTTCACTTTCATGCATTGGAGAAGGAAATGGCAACCCACTCCAGTGTTCTTGCCTGGAGAATCCCAGGGACGGGGGAGCCTGGTGGGCTGCCGTCTCTGGGGTCGCACAGAGTCGGACACGACTGAAGCGACTTAGCAGCAGCAGCAGAAGCAGCAGCAGCAGCAGCACAGGAGAGGGCCTTGCCTGGAAGCCATGCTCCTTTTCCCCACTAGATGGCATCAACACTCAGCCTTGCCAAATAGTGTCTTTTCTGTTGTCATTTCTGCCATGCTCACTCTTATCTATATGTTGGATCTGGGACCTTGATACTTAGTATTTATAGTTCTACTTTCCTGAGCAACTAAACACGTTTCATTTCAATTGTAAGTAATCATCAATAATGGCACAGATTCTAAAAAACACAAAATGTAAAGCTAGGAAAGAAGCAAAGCCACAAGGGAGTAGGATCCTTTAATTTGTAGAGGATGGAACAGAAGTGGAGTGACTTGAGGTCACCAGGTAGGTAGTGGCACCGTAAGAACTAGAACTCAAGTCTCCTGAGTCACAGTTCCCAGGTCTTCTTTCCTTCTTTGGGGAGGTCAGTATGCTGTTAGTTTCATTGAGAAGCTGTGTATCCTGGGGCAGATTGAGTTCCTCATCTGTAATATGGGCATAATAATAGTATCTACTTCATAGAGTTTTACTAGAATCAGAGACCATGTATGTAAGAGACCAGGAG
>NC_049568.1:0-16358 GCF_019923935.1 Bubalus bubalis
ACTAATGTCTAATCAGCCCATGCTCACACATAACTGTGCTGTCATACATTTGGTATTTTTTTATTTTGGGGGATGCTTGGACTCAGCTATGGCCGTCAAAGGCCCCGACCCGGAGCATAAATTGTAGCTGGACTTAACTGCATCTTGAGCACCAGCATAATGGTAGGCATGGGACATTACAGTTAATGGTCACAGGACATAAATATATTATTCATTCTTCCCCCCCTCCTATCAAACCCCCCCTTAAATATTTACCACCATTTTTAACATGCTTCTCCCTAGATGCTTATTCGAATTTATCACACTTCCAATACTCAAATTAGCACTCCAAACAAAGTAACTATATAAGCACCTAAACCATCACCTCACAATACAGTTAATGTAGCTTAAAACCAAAGCAAGGCACTGAAAATGCCTAGATGAGTTCTCCCAACTCCATAAACACATAGGTTTGGTCCCAGCCTTCCTGTTAACTCTTAATAAACTTACACATGCAAGCATCCGCATCCCGGTGAGAATGCCCTCTAGGTCAACAAAACTAAGAGGAGCGGGCATCAAGCACACACCTGTAGCTCACGACGCCTTGCTTAACCACACCCCCACGGGAAACAGCAGTGACAAAAATTAAGCCATAAACGAAAGTTTGACTAAGTTATATTAACTAAGGGTTGGTAAATCTCGTGCCAGCCACCGCGGTCATACGATTAACCCAAGCTAACAGGAGTACGGCGTAAAATGTGTTAAAGCACACCGCTAAATAGAGTTAAATTTTAATTAAGCCGTAAAAAGCCATAATTTCAATAAAAATAAGCAACGAAAGTGACTCTATAACAGCTGACACACTATAGCTAAGACCCAAACTGGGATTAGATACCCCACTATGCTTAGCCCTAAACACAAATAATTATATTAACAAAATTATTCGCCAGAGTACTACCGGCAACAGCCTAAAACTCAAAGGACTTGGCGGTGCTTTATATCCCTCTAGAGGAGCCTGTTCTATAATCGATAAACCCCGATAGACCTCACCAATTCTTGCTAATGCAGTCTATATACCGCCATCTTCAGCGAACCCTAAAAAGGTACAAAAGTAAGCGCAATCACAACGCATAAAAACGTTAGGTCAAGGTGTAACCTATGAAATGGGAAGAAATGGGCTACATTTTCTACACCAAGAACACCCAACACGAAAGTTATTATGAAAATTAATAACCAAAGGAGGATTTAGCAGTAAACTAAGAATAGAGTGCTTAGTTGAACTAGGCCATGAAGCACGCACACACCGCCCGTCACCCTCCTCAAGTAAATACAATGCATCTAACCCTATTTAAATGCACTAACCACATGAGAGGAGATAAGTCGTAACAAGGTAAGCATACTGGAAAGTGTGCTTGGATAAATCAAGATATAGCTTAAATAAAGCATCCAGTTTACACCTAGAAGATTTCACACACCATGAATATCTTGAACTAAATCTAGCCCAAAAACCCCACTCCAATAAATAATTAAGATAAAATAAAACAAAACATTTACCCCAAACTAAAGTATAGGAGATAGAAATATTAAATACGGCGCTATAGAGGGAGTACCGCAAGGGAACGATGAAAGAAAAATCAAAAGTACAAAAAAGCAAAGGTTACCCCTTGTACCTTTTGCATAATGAATTAACTAGTACAAACTTAACAAAACGAATTTTAGTTAAGTAACCCGAAACCAGACGAGCTACTTACAAACAGTTTACCAAGAACTAACTCGTCTATGTGGCAAAATAGTGAGAAGATTTGTAAGTAGTGGTGACATGCCTAACGAGCCTGGTGATAGCTGGTTGTCCAGAAATGAATCTTAGTTCAGCTTTAAAGATACCAAAAGTCCAAATAAACCTCACTGTATCTTTAAAAGTTAATCTAAAAAGGTACAGCCTTTTAGAAACGGATACAACCTTAGCTAGAGAGTAAGATCTAACAACACCATAGTAGGCCTAAAAGCAGCCACCAATTAAGAAAGCGTTAAAGCTCAACAATAAAAACTCCATAAATTCCAAAAATAGACAACCAACTCCTAACCCTAATACTGGACTAATCTATTGCAAAATAGAAGCAATAATGTTAATATGAGTAACAAGAAACACTTTCTCCTTGCATAAGTTTAAGTCAGTATCTGATAATACCCTGACCATTAACAGCTAATAAAAATAACCCAGTAATAAATAATTTATTTATTACACTGTTAATCCAACACAGGAGTGCACCAAGGAAAGATTAAAAGAAGTAAAAGGAACTCGGCAAACACAAACCCCGCCTGTTTACCAAAAACATCACCTCCAAGCATCCCTAGTATTGGAGGCACTGCCTGCCCAGTGACAACCGTTAAACGGCCGCGGTATCCTGACCGTGCAAAGGTAGCATAATCACTTGTTCTTTAAATAGGGACTTGTATGAATGGCCACACGAGGGTTTTACTGTCTCTTACTTCCAATCAGTGAAATTGACCTTCCCGTGAAGAGGCGGGAATGCACTAATAAGACGAGAAGACCCTATGGAGCTTTAACTAATCAGCCCAAAGAAAAATAAACCAAACCGCTAAGGAGTAACAACACTCTTCATGAGCTGACAGTTTCGGTTGGGGTGACCTCGGAGAATAAAAAATCCTCCGAGCGATTTTAAAGACTAGACCTACAAGTCAAATCGCTCTATCGCTCATTGATCCAAAAATTTTGATCAACGGAACAAGTTACCCTAGGGATAACAGCGCAATCCTATTCAAGAGTCCATATCGACAATAGGGTTTACGACCTCGATGTTGGATCAGGACACCCTGATGGTGCAACCGCTATCAAAGGTTCGTTTGTTCAACGATTAAAGTCCTACGTGATCTGAGTTCAGACCGGAGTAATCCAGGTCGGTTTCTATCTATTACGTATTTCTCCCAGTACGAAAGGACAAGAGAAATAAGGCCAACTTAAAATTAAGCGCCTTAAAACAACTAATGAATTTATCTCAATTAGTAACACAACAAACCTGCCCTAGAAAAGGGCTTAGTTAAGGTGGCAGAGCCCGGTAATTGCATAAAACTTAAACTTTTATATCCAGAGATTCAAATCCTCTCCTTAACAAAATGTTCATAATTAACATCCTAATACTGATTATTCCTATCCTATTAGCAGTGGCATTCCTCACATTAGTAGAACGAAAAGTGTTAGGCTACATACAATTTCGAAAAGGCCCAAATGTTGTAGGCCCATACGGCCTACTCCAACCTATTGCCGATGCAATTAAACTTTTCATCAAAGAACCACTACGACCCGCCACATCCTCAGCCTCAATATTTATTCTAGCACCTATCTTAGCCCTAGGCCTAGCCCTAACCATATGAATTCCCCTACCCATACCCTACCCCCTCATCAACATAAACCTAGGGATCCTATTTATACTAGCCATATCAAGCTTAGCTGTGTATTCTATCCTCTGATCAGGCTGGGCCTCCAACTCAAAATACGCACTAATTGGAGCCCTACGAGCAGTAGCACAAACAATTTCATACGAAGTAACACTAGCCATTATCCTACTGTCAGTGCTCCTAATAAGCGGATCCTTCACCCTCTCCACACTAATCATCACACAAGAACAAACATGGCTAATTTTCCCAGCATGGCCACTAGCAATAATATGATTTATCTCAACACTAGCAGAAACAAACCGAGCCCCATTTGACCTCACCGAAGGAGAATCAGAACTAGTCTCAGGCTTTAACGTAGAGTACGCAGCAGGCCCATTCGCCCTATTCTTCATAGCAGAGTACGCAAACATTATCATAATAAACATTTTCACAGCAATCCTATTCCTAGGAACATCCCACAACCCATACATGCCAGAGCTCTATACAATCAACTTTACCATTAAGTCCCTGTTACTCACAATATCCTTTCTATGAATCCGAGCATCCTATCCTCGATTCCGCTACGACCAATTAATACACTTATTATGAAAAAATTTTTTACCCTTAACACTAGCCATATGTATATGACACGTATCACTACCCATTCTCCTATCAAGCATTCCTCCACAAACATAAGAAATATGTCTGACAAAAGAGTTACTTTGATAGAGTAAATAATAGAGGTTTAAACCCTCTTATTTCTAGAACTATAGGAATTGAACCTAATCCTAAGAACCCAAAACTCTTCGTGCTCCCAATTACACCAAGTCCTAATAGTAAGGTCAGCTAATTAAGCTATCGGGCCCATACCCCGGAAATGTTGGTTCACATCCTTCCCGTACTAATTAACCCAATCATCTTTTTTATTATTCTATCAACTGTTATAATAGGAACTATCATCGTTATAATTAGCTCCCACTGACTACTCATCTGAATCGGATTTGAAATAAACATACTCGCCATCATTCCCATTATAATAAAAAATCACAACCCACGGGCCACGGAAGCATCAACTAAATACTTCCTAACCCAATCAACAGCCTCAATACTATTAATAATAGCCGTCATTATCAACCTGATATTCTCAGGCCAATGGACCGTAATAAAATTATTTAACCCAGTAGCCTCAATGCTCATAACAATAGCCCTCGCCATAAAGCTGGGAATAGCCCCATTTCACTTTTGAGTCCCAGAAGTAACACAAGGTATCCCCCTGTCCTCTGGCCTAATCTTGCTAACATGACAAAAACTAGCACCCATATCCGTACTATACCAAATCTCCCCATCAATCAACCTAAACCTGATCCTAACCCTGTCAATACTATCAATTATAATCGGAGGTTGAGGAGGACTAAACCAAACACAGTTACGAAAAATCATAGCCTACTCATCAATTGCGCACATAGGCTGAATAACAGCAGTACTACCATACAACCCCACCATAACACTACTAAACCTAACCATCTACATCATTATAACCTCAACCATATTTATACTATTCATAGCTAACTCCACCACCACCACCCTGTCACTATCACATACGTGAAACATAATGCCTATCATAACCGTCTTAATTCTCATAACCCTTCTATCAATAGGAGGGCTCCCTCCCCTGTCGGGATTCATACCAAAATGAATAATCATCCAAGAGATAACAAAAAACGATAGCATTATCTTACCCACCCTTATAGCAATCACAGCACTATTAAACTTGTACTTCTACATACGACTCGCGTACTCCACCACACTAACAATATTTCCCTCCACAAACAACATAAAAATAAAATGACAATTTTCCCTTACAAAACAAACAACCCTCCTACCAACAATAGTTGTACTATCCACCATACTACTACCACTAACACCAATACTATCTCTGCTAGAATAGGAATTTAGGTTAGACAGACCAAGAGCCTTCAAAGCCCTAAGCAAGTATAATTTACTTAATTCCTGATAAGGATTGCAAGACCATATCTTACATCAATTGAATGCAAATCAACCACTTTAATTAAGCTAAATCCTCACTAGACTGGTGGGCTCCACCCCCACGAAACTTTAGTTAACAGCTAAATGCCCTAATCAACTGGCTTCAATCTACTTCTCCCGCCGCGAGAAAAAAAAGGCGGGAGAAGCCCCGGCAGAATTAAAGCTGCTTCTCTGAATTTGCAATTCAACGTGTAAATTCACCACAAGGCCTGGTAAAAAGAGGACTCAAACCTCTGTCTTTAGATTTACAGTCTAATGCTTACTCAGCCATTTTACCCATGTTCATTAACCGCTGATTATTCTCAACCAACCATAAAGATATCGGCACCCTGTACTTGCTGTTTGGTGCCTGAGCTGGCATAGTAGGGACAGCCCTAAGCCTGCTGATTCGCGCCGAATTAGGTCAACCTGGGACCCTGCTCGGAGATGACCAAATCTACAACGTAGTTGTAACCGCACACGCATTTGTAATAATTTTCTTCATAGTAATGCCAATCATAATTGGGGGATTTGGCAACTGACTTGTCCCTCTAATAATTGGTGCTCCCGACATAGCATTCCCCCGAATAAACAATATAAGCTTCTGACTCCTCCCTCCCTCTTTCCTACTACTTCTAGCATCATCTATAGTTGAAGCTGGAGCAGGGACAGGTTGAACCGTATACCCCCCTTTAGCAGGTAACCTAGCCCACGCAGGAGCCTCGGTAGATCTAACCATCTTCTCTCTGCACTTAGCAGGTGTCTCCTCAATTCTAGGGGCTATTAATTTTATTACAACAATTATCAATATAAAACCTCCTGCAATATCACAATACCAAACCCCTTTATTCGTGTGATCCGTAATAATCACCGCCGTGCTATTACTCCTTTCACTTCCTGTGCTAGCAGCTGGCATTACAATGCTACTAACAGATCGAAACCTAAACACAACTTTCTTTGATCCAGCGGGGGGAGGAGATCCTATTCTATACCAACACTTATTTTGATTCTTCGGACACCCTGAAGTATATATTCTCATTTTACCCGGGTTCGGTATAATCTCCCACATTGTAACCTACTACTCAGGAAAAAAGGAACCATTCGGATACATAGGAATAGTTTGAGCCATAATATCAATTGGGTTTCTGGGCTTTATCGTATGGGCCCATCACATATTTACAGTTGGAATAGACGTCGATACACGAGCCTACTTCACATCAGCCACTATGATTATTGCCATCCCAACTGGAGTAAAAGTCTTTAGCTGACTAGCAACACTTCACGGAGGTAATATCAAATGATCTCCCGCTATAATGTGAGCCCTAGGCTTCATCTTTCTTTTTACAGTAGGAGGCTTGACCGGAATTGTCCTAGCTAACTCTTCCCTCGACATCGTTCTCCACGACACGTACTATGTTGTAGCACACTTTCACTATGTCCTATCAATAGGAGCTGTGTTCGCCATTATAGGAGGATTTGTACATTGATTTCCACTGTTCTCAGGCTATACCCTAAACGACACTTGAGCCAAAATCCACTTCGCAATCATATTCGTAGGTGTCAATATGACTTTCTTTCCACAACACTTCTTAGGACTGTCCGGTATACCACGACGTTACTCCGATTACCCAGATGCATACACAATATGAAATACCATTTCATCAATGGGCTCATTTATTTCTCTGACAGCGGTCATACTGATAGTCTTTATTATCTGAGAGGCATTCGCATCCAAACGAGAAGTCTCAACTGTAGATCTAACCACAACAAACCTGGAATGACTAAATGGATGCCCTCCACCATATCATACATTCGAAGAACCTACGTATGTTAACCTAAAATAAGAAAGGAAGGAATCGAACCCCCTGTTATTGGTTTCAAGCCAACATCATAACCACTATGTCTCTCTCAATTAATGAGATGTTAGTAAAAACATTATATAACTTTGTCGAAGTTAAGTTACAAGTGAAAACCCTGTACATCTCATATGGCATACCCTATACAACTAGGCTTTCAAGATGCAACATCTCCAATCATAGAAGAACTGCTTCACTTTCATGACCATACGCTAATAATCGTCTTTTTAATTAGCTCATTAGTCCTTTATATTATTTCACTAATATTAACACCAAAACTAACTCACACCAGTGCAATAGATGCACAAGAAGTAGAGACAATCTGAACCATTCTACCCGCTATTATCCTGATTTTAATTGCACTCCCGTCCCTACGAATTCTATATATAATGGATGAAATCAACAACCCATCCCTCACAGTAAAAACCATGGGACACCAATGATACTGAAGCTATGAATATACAGATTATGAAGACCTGAGCTTCGACTCCTACATAATTCCAACATCAGAGCTAAAGCCAGGAGAACTACGACTACTAGAAGTCGATAATCGAGTCGTATTGCCCATGGAGATGACAATCCGAATACTGGTATCCTCCGAAGACGTTCTACACTCATGGGCCGTACCCTCCCTGGGGTTAAAAACAGATGCAATCCCGGGTCGTCTGAACCAAACAACCCTAATGTCTACCCGACCAGGCCTGTATTATGGTCAATGCTCAGAAATCTGCGGATCAAACCACAGCTTTATACCTATTGTCCTCGAGATAGTTCCGCTAAAGTATTTTGAAAAATGATCTGCATCAATACTATAAAATCACCAAGAAGCTGTACCAGCACTAGCCTTTTAAGCTAGAGATAGGGAGCATTATACTCTCCTTGGTGACATGCCACAGTTAGACACATCAACATGACTAACGATAATCTTATCAATATTCTTAGCCCTCTTCATCATCTTTCAACTAAAAATTTCGAAACACAGCTTCCACCACTACCCAGAACCGACACCAACAAAAATACCAAAACAAAACACCCCCTGAGAAACAAAATGAACGAAAATCTATTTGCCTCTTTCATTACCCCTATAATTCTAGGCCTCCCCCTCGTAACTCTTATCGTACTATTCCCCAGTTTACTGTTCCCAACTCCAAATCGACTAGTAAGTAACCGCCTCATTTCCCTCCAACAATGAATACTTCAACTTGTGTCAAAACAAATAATGAGTATCCACAATACCAAAGGACAAACATGAACATTAATGCTAATATCCTTAATTTTATTTATTGGATCAACAAATCTACTGGGTCTACTACCCCACTCATTCACACCAACTACACAACTATCAATAAATCTAGGCATAGCCATCCCCCTATGAGCAGGCGCCGTAGTTACAGGCTTCCGCAACAAAACTAAAGCATCGCTCGCCCATTTTCTACCACAGGGAACACCAACCCCATTAATCCCAATGCTAGTTATTATCGAGACTATCAGCCTTTTTATTCAACCAGTGGCTCTCGCCGTACGACTAACAGCCAACATTACTGCAGGACACCTGTTAATTCATCTAATCGGAGGAGCTACACTTGCACTAATAAGCATCAGCATAACAACAGCTCTCATTACATTCATCATCTTAATCCTACTCACAATTCTAGAATTTGCAGTGGCTATAATCCAAGCCTACGTATTCACCCTCCTAGTCAGCTTATATCTGCATGACAACACATAATGACACACCAAACTCATGCTTACCACATAGTAAACCCAAGCCCTTGACCTCTTACGGGAGCCTTATCCGCCCTATTGATAACATCCGGTTTAATTATATGATTCCACTTCAACTCAACAGCCCTACTAATGCTTGGCTTGACAACTAATATACTTACAATATATCAATGATGACGAGATATTATCCGAGAAAGTACTTTCCAAGGACACCATACCCCAGCCGTTCAAAAAGGCCTCCGCTATGGAATGATTCTCTTCATTATTTCTGAAGTCCTATTCTTCACCGGATTCTTCTGAGCATTCTACCACTCAAGTCTTGCCCCCACACCCGAACTGGGCGGTTGCTGACCCCCAACAGGCATTAATCCGCTCAACCCCCTGGAAGTTCCACTACTCAACACCTCCGTCCTACTAGCTTCAGGGGTCTCTATCACCTGAGCCCACCATAGCCTAATAGAAGGGAACCGAAACCATATGCTACAAGCCCTATTTATTACCATTACGCTAGGGGTGTATTTCACACTACTACAGGCCTCAGAATACTATGAAGCACCCTTCACTATTTCAGACGGAGTGTACGGCTCAACTTTCTTCGTAGCCACAGGCTTCCACGGTCTTCATGTAATTATTGGGTCTACCTTCCTAATTGTCTGCTTCTTCCGCCAACTAAAATTCCATTTCACCTCTAACCACCATTTCGGCTTTGAAGCCGCTGCCTGATATTGACACTTTGTAGACGTAGTCTGACTTTTCCTCTATGTATCAATCTATTGATGAGGCTCATATTCTTTTAGTATCAAGCAGTACAGCTGACTTCCAATCAGCTAGTTTCGGTCTAACCCGAAAAAGAATAATAAACCTAATACTAGCTCTCCTAACTAACTTTACACTAGCCACCCTACTTGTTATCATCGCATTCTGACTTCCTCAACTAAATGCATACTCAGAAAAAACAAGCCCATATGAGTGCGGATTTGACCCTATAGGGTCAGCCCGCCTCCCTTTCTCCATAAAATTTTTCCTAGTAGCCATTACATTTCTCCTATTTGACCTAGAAATTGCGCTCCTCCTTCCACTACCATGAGCCTCACAAACAACCAACTTGAATACAATACTCACCATGGCACTCTTCCTGATCATTCTGCTAGCCGTGAGCCTAGCCTATGAATGAACTCAAAAAGGACTAGAATGGACTGAATATGGTATTTAGTTTAAAATAAAATAAATGATTTCGACTCATTAGATTATGATCAAACTCATAACTACCAAGTGTCCCTAGTATACATAAATATTATAATAGCATTCACAATCTCTCTTGTAGGATTGCTAATATATCGATCCCACCTAATATCCTCCCTTCTATGCCTAGAAGGAATGATACTGTCCCTATTCGTTATAGCTGCTCTAACAATTCTTAATTCACACTTCACGCTAGCCAGCATAATACCTATCATCTTACTGGTCTTCGCAGCCTGCGAAGCGGCACTAGGTCTATCTCTGCTAGTAATAGTATCCAACACATATGGTACTGACTATGTGCAAAATCTCAACCTACTTAAATGCTAAAGTACATTATCCCAACAATAATACTCATACCCCTGACCTGATTATCAAAAAACAACATAATCTGGATTAACTCTACAACCCACAGCCTACTGATTAGCCTTACAAGCTTACTCCTTATAAATCAATTCGGCGACAACAGCCTCAACTTTTCATTAGTATTTTTCTCTGATTCTTTATCCACTCCACTATTGATTCTAACTATATGACTCCTTCCCCTAATATTAATAGCCAGCCAACACCACCTATCAAAAGAAAACCTAACCCGAAAAAAGCTATTTATCACCATGCTAATCCTACTACAATTGTTCCTAATCATGACCTTCACCGCCATAGAACTGATCTTCTTCTACATTCTATTCGAAGCAACACTAGTTCCAACACTTATTATCATCACCCGATGAGGAAACCAAACAGAGCGCCTAAACGCCGGACTTTACTTCTTGTTCTACACACTTACAGGCTCCTTACCTCTGCTAGTTGCACTAGTTTACATTCAAAGCACGGTAGGATCCCTAAACTTCCTAATACTCCAGTACTGAGCACAACCTATATCTAACTCCTGATCTAATATCTTCATATGGCTAGCATGTATAATAGCCTTTATAGTAAAAATACCACTATATGGCCTTCACCTTTGACTACCTAAAGCCCATGTAGAAGCCCCTATCGCAGGTTCCATGGTTCTTGCAGCAATCCTATTAAAACTGGGGGGATATGGCATGCTACGAATCACATTGCTCTTAAACCCAGTAACTGACTTCATAGCATATCCATTTATCATACTATCCTTATGAGGCATAATTATAACCAGCTCAATTTGCCTTCGCCAAACAGACCTGAAATCCCTCATTGCATATTCTTCTGTAAGCCACATAGCACTTGTTATTGTAGCCATCCTTATCCAAACACCCTGAAGTTATATAGGAGCTACCGCTCTAATAATTGCCCATGGCCTCACATCCTCTATACTTTTCTGCCTAGCAAACTCCAACTACGAGCGAGTCCACAGCCGAACTATAATCTTAGCTCGAGGCCTACAAACCCTGCTTCCACTAATAGCCACTTGATGACTACTAGCTAGCCTAACCAACCTAGCCCTGCCCCCTACAATTAACCTAATCGGAGAATTATTAGTAGTAATATCAACCTTTTCATGATCTAACACCACAATTATCCTAATGGGAGCAAACATAGTAATTACTGCCCTTAAACTCCCTTATATACTAATCATAACCCAACGAGGAAAATATACCCACCACATCAACAACATCTCACCATCCTTCACACGAGAAAATGCACTCATATCATTACATATTCTACCTCTATTACTCCTATCTCTAAACCCAAAAATTATTCTAGGGCCCCTGTACTGTGAATATAGTTTAACAAAAACATTAGACTGTGAATCTAACAATAGAAGCCCACTTGCCTTCTTATTTACCGAAAAAGCACGCAAGAACTGCTAATTCTATGCCCCCATGCCTAACAGTATGGCTTTTTCAAACTTTTAAAGGATAGTAGTTATCCGTTGGTCTTAGGAGCCAAAAAATTGGTGCAACTCCAAATAAAAGTAATAAACATATTCTCTTCACTTATACTAACCACCTTATTTTTATTAACAATACCCATCGTAATAACAAGCCTCAGCACCTATAAGAACCCCAACTACCCATCCTACGTAAAAACAGCCATTTCATGCGCCTTCATTACCAGCATAATCCCCACAATAATATTTATTCATACGGGCCAGGAAATAATCATTTCAAATTGACACTGATTGACCATCCAAACTCTCAAATTATCACTCAGCTTTAAAATAGACTATTTTTCAATAATATTTGTCCCAGTAGCACTATTCGTTACATGATCTATTATAGAATTCTCAATATGATACATACACTCAGACCCCAACATTAATCAATTCTTTAAATATCTACTCCTGTTTCTTATTACAATACTTATTCTTGTCACTGCAAACAACCTCTTCCAACTATTTATTGGCTGAGAAGGCGTCGGAATTATATCATTCTTACTCATCGGATGATGGCACGGACGAGCAGACGCAAACACAGCAGCCCTACAAGCAATCCTGTACAACCGCATCGGCGACATCGGGTTTATCCTAGCAATAGCATGATTCCTAGCAAATCTTAACACCTGAGACCTCCAACAAATCTTCATATTAAACCCAGACAACTCTAACGTACCCCTAATAGGACTAGTACTAGCCGCAACAGGAAAATCCGCTCAATTTGGCCTCCACCCATGACTCCCCTCTGCAATAGAAGGCCCAACCCCTGTCTCAGCACTACTCCACTCAAGTACAATGGTAGTAGCAGGCATCTTCCTATTAATCCGCTTCTACCCACTAACAGAAAACAACAAACTTATCCAATCCATTACACTATGTCTAGGAGCTATCACCACCCTATTTACAGCAATATGTGCCCTCACCCAGAATGACATCAAAAAAATCGTCGCCTTCTCCACATCCAGCCAGCTAGGCCTTATAATGGTAACAATTGGCATCAACCAACCCTACCTGGCATTCCTCCATATCTGCACCCACGCCTTTTTCAAGGCTATACTATTCATATGCTCTGGCTCCATTATCCACAACCTAAACGACGAACAAGACATTCGAAAAATAGGAGGCCTATTCAAAGCCATACCATTTACCACAACAGCCCTCATTATTGGTAGCCTCGCGCTAACAGGAATGCCTTTCCTTACAGGATTTTATTCCAAAGACCTAATCATCGAAGCCGCCAATACGTCATATACCAACGCCTGAGCCCTATTAATAACACTAATTGCCACCTCATTCACAGCCATCTACAGCACCCGAATCATTTTCTTCGCACTCCTAGGACAACCCCGATTTCCCACCTTAATTATTATCAATGAAAACAACCCCCTTCTAATTAACTCTATCAAACGCTTGCTGATCGGAAGTGTATTTGCAGGATTTATTATCTCTAATAGCATCCCCCCAATAACAATTCCCCAAATAACTATACCCTACTACCTGAAAACAGCAGCCCTAATAGTTACAGTCCTAGGCTTTATCCTAGCCCTAGAAGTCAGCAACATAACTCAAAACCTAAAATTCAAATACCCCTCTAACGCCTTCAAATTCTCCAACATGCTAGGATATTTCCCTGTAATCATACATCGCCTAGCTTCTTACACAAACTTAACAATAAGCCAAAAATTAGCATCCTCTCTTCTAGACCTAATCTGACTAGAAAACATTTTACCAAAAACTACCTCACTTATCCAAATGAAGGCATCCATCACAGTCACAAACCAAGAAGGCCTAATCAAACTATATTTCCTCTCCTTCCTAATCACAATTATCATCAGCATGGTCTTATTTAATTTCCACGAGTAATTTCTATAATAACCACAACCCCAATTAATAACGACCACCCAGTCACAATAACCAACCAAGTCCCATAACTGTATAAAGCCGCAATCCCCATAGCCTCCTCACTAAAAAACCCGGAATCCCCTGTATCATAAACAACCCAGTCCCCTAGACCATTAAACTCAAACACAATCTCCACCTCTTTATCTTTCAACACATAACAAACTATAAGAAATTCTATCAACAAACCAGTAACAAACGCCCCTAAGACAACTTTATTAGAAACTCAAATCTCAGGATATTGCTCTGTAGCCATAGCCGTTGTATAACCAAAGACTACCATCATACCCCCTAAATAAATTAAAAAAACTATCAAACCTAAAAAAGACCCACCAAAATTTAACACAATCCCACAACCAACCCCACCACTCACAATTAACCCCAATCCCCCATAAATAGGTGAAGGTTTTGAAGAAAACCCTACAAAACCAATCACAAAAATAACACTTAAAATAAATACAATGTACAGTATCATTATTCTCACGTGGAATTCAACCACGACCAATGATATGAAAAACCATCGTTGTCATTCAACTACAAGAACATCAATGACCAATATCCGAAAATCCCACCCACTAATAAAAATTCTAAACAATGCATTCATTGATCTCCCTGCTCCATCAAATATCTCATCATGATGAAACTTTGGCTCTCTCCTAGGCATCTGCCTAATTCTGCAAATCCTCACCGGCCTATTCCTAGCAATACACTACACATCCGACACAACAACAGCATTCTCCTCCGTCGCCCACATCTGCCGAGACGTGAACTATGGATGAATTATTCGATACATACACGCAAACGGAGCTTCAATATTTTTCATCTGCTTATATATACACGTAGGACGAGGCATATACTACGGATCATATACCTTTCTAGAAACATGAAACATCGGAGTAATTCTATTATTCGCAGTAATAGCCACAGCATTTATAGGATACGTACTGCCATGAGGACAAATATCATTCTGAGGGGCAACAGTCATCACCAACCTTCTCTCAGCAATCCCATACATTGGTACTAGTCTGGTTGAGTGAATCTGGGGAGGATTCTCAGTAGACAAAGCAACCCTCACCCGATTCTTCGCATTTCACTTCATCCTCCCATTCATTATCGCAGCACTTGCAATAGTCCACCTATTATTCCTCCACGAAACAGGATCCAACAACCCAACAGGAATCTCATCAGACACAGACAAAATCCCATTCCACCCCTACTACACCATTAAAGACATCCTAGGCGCCCTACTACTAATCCTAGCCCTGATACTATTAGTACTATTCACACCCGACCTCCTCGGAGACCCAGACAACTACACCCCAGCAAACCCACTCAACACACCTCCCCACATCAAACCTGAATGGTACTTCCTATTCGCATACGCAATCTTACGATCAATTCCTAACAAACTAGGAGGGGTTCTAGCCCTAGTTCTCTCCATCCTAATCCTCATTCTCATGCCCCTGCTACACACATCCAAACAACGAAGTATGATGTTCCGACCATTCAGCCAATGCCTATTCTGAATCCTAGTAGCAAACCTGCTAACACTCACATGAATTGGAGGACAGCCAGTCGAACACCCATATATTATCATCGGACAACTAGCATCCATCACATATTTCCTTCTCATCCTAGTGCTAATACCAACGGCCAGCATAATCGAAAATAATCTCTTAAAATGAAGACAAGTCTTTGTAGTATATTAAATACACTGGTCTTGTAAACCAGAAAAGGAGAACAACCAACCTCCCCAAGACTCAGGGAAGAGGCTATAGCCCCACTACCAACACCCAAAGCTGAAGTTCTATTTAAACTACTCCCTGAATATTATTAATATACCTCCACAAATGCAAAGAGCCTTCTCAGTATTAAATTCACTAAAACTTGCAACAACTTAACACTGACTTTACACTCTAACCTAACATTAGAAATAACTGCAACCATCAACACACCTAACCTCGCATGTACGGCATACAACATATGGTCTTACCACTCCGAATGGGGGAATGTACATAACATTAATGTAACAAGGACATAATATGTATATAGTACATTACATTATATGCCCCATGCGTATAAGCAAGTACATAAACATGCATGATAGTACATAGTACATATAATTATTGATCGTACATAGCACATTTAAGTCAAATCCATTCTTATCAACATGCGTATCCCTTCCACTAGATCACGAGCTTGATCACCATGCCGCGTGAAACCAGCAACCCTTCAGGCAAGGATCCCTCTTCTCGCTCCGGGCCCATGTTATGTGGGGGTAGCTATTTAATGAATTTTAACAGGCATCTGGTTCTTTCTTCAGGGCCATCTCATCTAAAATCGCCCATTCTTTCCTCTTAAATAAGACATCTCGATGG